>NC_136495.1:90227850-90457850 GCF_053919585.1 Euprymna scolopes | reverse complement strand
GTTTCCCCCCAAAATATGGCAACAACAAAATATGTGAAATAAAAAGATGGTAATTGATAATATTTCTTAGATATTTTTCACTCATCTTTGTTGTTGTCATTTTCACAATCCCCCTTTTCTTTTTATCATGGATGATAACCTTTTTAAGATTTCCAACTCCAGCCACTGCCAGATTAGATTGCTCAAATTGCACATTCCATACTGGATATAATATTTTACCTAGAGGTTGTCAGGTCAATCCCTGGTGTAGAAACAAAATCAAAAAATGGACTGATACTCAATATCAGTGTTGAATTTATGTCAAATTATGCAAAATGTATTTAAATTATTTATAAAAAAATATTTGTTAACTTTGAATGTGCAAATTAGATTTGTGGCTGTTGTGGTTAGGAGGAGACATATGCCCATAGTGTGGTTGTATGCACACAAACTGATGAGAAAGAAAAAATATCCAAATAATGTTTGTGTGTATAACAAACACGTGCAAGTACAGATGTGTATAGTTTATTTTTACAAATCTGAATATAATGAATGAAAATAAAGAATTTTAAAATGAAGAATTCTCCAAATAAAACATGTCCTATGTTTTTTTATCTTGATAGTTATTTGCTATTGTCAAAGTTATATTAAATAAGTAAATGAAGGAAATTAGTATGTAATATTGTTGTTAGTGTAATTTATGCATAAACCTTTAGTTACGTTTCCGACCCATTTCCCAGACCAGCAAGAACAACATGCTTCACTTCTAGATCTGTTTCTGACCACAGTTCCCGATGATTGTGTAACGAATGCCCACAGCCCACTCGGAAACGCTGATCATGCAGTGATAATGGTCGAAATCACTCTAAACTCTAGAGCCAAAACCGAAGAGCCACTGCTCAAAACGAGATATTATAAAAAGGCTGACTGGGAAGCCAGTAGGGATTTCCTCAGAGACGCACCATGGCGACATATCTTTTCACTGAACAGTGCGCCAAGAAGACCACTGAATGGTTCAAAACGGCAATTGAAGCACATGTTCCCGCGCAGAAATTTTATAGCAAGCCCCACTCTCCCCAATAGTTTACTTCTACTTGTGCAGCTGCCATTGCGCAAAGGCAGCATGCATACCACAGATTTAACCGACATAAGTCCAGTTCAAACAGACAGAAGTATATAGAAGCCAGAAGTAACGTTAAAAAAGAAATAGCGACAGCTAAGAGAGAATTTACTGAAACCTCCAAAAAACGCGTCGAAGCACAGAAATTAGGAACCGTGACTTCTGGAAAATCTACAACAGTGTAGTAAATAATGGGCAATCAACAATTCCCCCACTATCCAACAATCATGAGGTTGTTTGCTCAGCAACCAAGAAGGCTAATATGCTTGCCAGCCGGTTTGCCTCCAACTCCACACTGGACTCTGCTAACTACCTCCTCCCTGACTTTCCTTTGCGGACAGACGCCACACTAGACGATCTGAAAATCACTCCTTCTCAGGTGCATGCTATCATAAAAAGTCTCCACACTTCAAAAGCATGTGGACCTGATCTCATCCTGGCTGTGCTAGTAAAAAAAATGCTCCACCGAAGTAGCTCCAGTTCTCTCCAAACTCTACAACAAATGCCTTAATGAATCTTGCTTTCCTGCCTGCTGGAAAACTGCTTCTGTGATACCAGTTTTCAAGAATTCTGGCGAAAGAAGCGACCCAGTAAATTACCGCCCCATTAGCCTCCTCCCACTTTTTGCCAAAATATTTGAGTCCATTATTAACCTTACTCAGTTTCTTGTGTGGAATAAATATTTTCAGGAAAATAATGAATAGGAATAAAATAGTCATACAAATAACATAGTGAAAAGAAATAATGAAAAACTAGGCTAGTCTGAATCAATCTCCAACAGATTACTATTTGAATCTGAAAGTTTGATGAGGTAAATGTATACTTTATATGTGTATATATATATATAGAATGCTAAACTTCTGACCAACCAACAATACAGATTTCGGCAAGCCCGTTCCATAGCAGACATCTTAACTGTAATCTCTGAACATATATACCATTCACTGGACAAAGCAGGGGAGGGTAGAGCGGTAGCTCTAGATATATCTAAGGCTTTTGACAGGGTATGGCATTAAGGTCTTCTCAGGAAAATCAGATCATACGGTATCACTGGAAAAATACTTAACATAATTAAATCCTTCTTAGATAAGAGAAACATCCAGGTTGTCCTCGAAGGTCATACATCTAAACAATATGATATAAATGCGGGAGTGCCTCAGGGGTCTATCCTTGGACTTCTATTGTTCCTAATATTCATAAATGACCTCCCTGACAAAATTGTTTGTGAGATGGGTATATATGCTGATGACATCACGCTCTATAACAGACACGACAGGAAAACAAATGAAAACATATCTAAAGAAATGGCAAACACTAGAGGATGACCTCCAATCTGTAGTAGAATGGGGACAAAAATGGATGGTCATATTCAATGCTGTCAAGACTAAACTTGTTTCCCTCAATAACTACAAGAAACCTTCTCTACCACCAATAGCCCCCTACATCAAAGTGGCGACATGCCTTGTTTGGGGTGAAAATGTTATAAAAAAAATTTTAAAAAACCCTAGAATGATTTACATGTGAAGCTAGTTGTTTGAATAAATATGTACCTGTAGGCAGCCAAAACTACTCATATATCTGTTGCATTTTACAAAGACTTCAAAAGCAGTTCATCAGAGAATAAATATTAGCATATTTACTGAGAATGGTAACTTAATTTACAATAAACATAATTTATAAACTACTTTTTAAAAGTTGTTTTAGTTAGCCAATTATGTTTTATTTCTGTAAATATGATTTAAAAAGATTTACTTGTGATATCGTTTGATTTTAGGCTGCCCAACATCTGACCTTCTGAACTCTGCATCAACCCAAATAAGTTTCTTGTGTGGAATAAATATTTTCAGGAAAATAATGAATAGGAATAAAATAATCATACAAATAACATAGTGAAAAGAAATAATGAAAAACTAGGCTAGTCTGAATCAATCTCCAACAGATTACTATTTGAATCTGAAAGTTTGACGAGGTAAATGTATACTTTATATGTGTAATGTTTGTCAATGAATACATCTGTTGTAAGATGTTATTGTAGGAAATAAACAAGTCATTTAAAGATAGCTGGAACTCATATTTTGTTTATTAACTCCCTCAGATTCAAATGTTTTTATAGTAAATATGTTATTAAATATATAGTTTTATTTCTTTTTTCTTTTCCCATCATAGGATTGGAAATTTTCAGAATCATACTTCTAATAAGAATGTCCAAACCGGAAGGATTTAATAAACAAACTGACGAGTTGTAGCTGTAATAGACTTGTTTTTGTTATTTATTTCCTGCAATAACATTTTACAACAGAAGTATTTGTCGACAACCATTATTAAAATGTATTTTTGTATTTGCGTAGACGAAAACAATTTGCACAAGAAGAAAAATGCTTAAACGAGCTGAGACTAATATTTAAGCAATGCGCACGTTACATGTTTTTAAAATAACGGTGTTTCACTACTGATTTACATAATTTCATATTTGATTGAACAAGTCAATAGGAATTAGTGAAAATCTCCAAATCTCCAATTTTCAGTGAGAAAAAAAAAAAAAATTATATATTTGACAGTATATATTTATCATTCTTCTAAGAAAAAGTCCACATGAACCAGAAGGATGAGTTGCAGCTATTTGTAAGTGACTTGTTTATATGTACATGAGCAAAGATACCTGCGCTTCATGCAGGACTTTGCTGTATGTTAGGTACCCACTTCACGAGCACTCTTGCATAAGTGGATGTTGTAAGAGTATTTATTTTTCAAGGTGTTCAACATTTTTTAACTACCTCCTGAAATGACTGAAATCCAACCATGAACTTTAAAGCAAATAGATTAGATCAAAGTTGACAATTATATTATTACACATAAAAATTGAAACAATTACAATAAATCACAATGGTTAACATTTGTTTATTTGGTTGAGGGAATGGGTGTGGAGGAAGGTGATCTGATTCAAATTGGCCCGTGCTATGGTAGTGGCCCCTGGGATGGTGTCAAACCAAACTTGGTTTGCACAATCCCTAGGTGCAGGGAGTTTATGAAGAGCTGCCTTAAATATGACCTTAACCTTGAAAAATAGTGTGCACCATTCCTAGGTAAGAGACCATCATGCCAGGTTTGGTCATGGTCGGTTCAGTGATGTGGGCTGTAGGAGAGTATATATATATATATATATATATATATATGTATGCATGCTATGACCTTGACCCTTGATCTTAACCTTGAAAAATGGTGCCCACCTTCCTTATGTAAGGGCCCATCATCATGTCAGGTGTAGTCATGTAGTTCAGTGGTGTGGGCTGTAGGAAAGTTGTACACACAGATACACACACATGAATGCTACTACTTACATATAGAGAGAGAAAGAGAGAGATGGTGTGCATCATCCCTAGGTAGGGGACCATCATCATGTCAGGCTTGGTCATCATAGGTACAGTGGTGTGGGCTCTTGGGAAGTTGTAAACACATATGCACAAATGCTACTACTTTATATATATATAGATATATCTACCTATATTTACATACCATTTAATTATAATGGAAAGTGATATATTTTCAAATTTAACTTTTATTATTTTTCAGTTGAAAATTGGGAAACCTATGAGAAAATTTTGGACAATGTCTATGCCCGGCATATCAAATCTGAATCTCACCTTCACCCTGTAATGATGTCAGAACCAGCTGTAAGTTTTATTAAATTTTGTGATTACTCTTGCAAAATAATGTGATCAGAAATAAACAATATTTTTTTTATTCTTTTTTACAAAGTAGTCACTTATCAAGGCCTGGAGTCCACTCGAGGATAAGAATTAATGAGTATTCAATGGGAAAATATTGTAGTAATCGTTAGTAATGAAAATTTGATAAACTGGATTACTTAAGGGGATGGCTCATAAAGAACTTTTCTTTTTTTATATACATGGAGTTCACTTATAAAGGCCCAATGGCCACTCAGGGATAAGGGTTATTGTGTGTACAGTAATCAAAGGGATAGTGTAGCAATAGTATTGGAGAATTTGTAAGGTGTCGTTACTTGGGGGGGGGGGCGGTTCATCAGGAATTTGTTTGTGTTGGACTTGAAGACATCCAAGTTAAAGTCGGGAGGGAAACAGGCAAGCGGAACAGAGTTCCACAGGCGTGCAGTTCTAAGAAAGAAGCTTTGTTCATGGTATCTACGTTTTGATTTAGGCACAGATAGGGAGTGGGGAAAATTATTGACGGTGGTTTCAGCTAGTCGGGTGTTTTTTGAAAAAGATTGGCGAAGGGGGACCAGAGAGTGAAGCTCAGACGAGCACCTGCTCGATAGAACAATGACAGGCTCGCTACGTCTATTCTGTGGGAAAGAGGTTGCAGGGTAGAGAAAAGGGCATCCCCCACCAAGTCACGGAGTCTATTTTGTACTCTGTCAAGGCAGGATAGGCTGTTTTTAGCAGCCCCCGCCCAGATGTAGCAGCAGTACTCCCTCTTTGGACGTACTTGGCTCTTATATAGATAGAGAATTGCATCATTAGTGAGATATCTTCTGGAGCGGTAGAAGGATCCCACCATTTTCTCAGTGACCTTGGCCACAGACTTGATGTATGTGTTCCATTTAAGATCAGGTGTAAAGGTCAAACTCAGGAGCTTATCAAATCCTGGGGCCTCCCTTAGTCGAGAGCCATCCATTTCAATTGATTCCAAATGGGGATCAGAGCGTTTATGATGTAGAGATAGGAGCTTGGTCTTAGATGCATTAAAGGTAACCAGCCACCTCTTTCCCCACTGTACCATGCGCTCAAGATCAGAGGAGAGAGAATCAGAGAGAACATCATCATTTACAGCCTTTGATGTGTTGCCATAGATGGTCGTGTCATCAGCATAGATGTCACAACGAAAGATTTTAGTATGTGTTTTGGGAGATCATTGATGTAGATCAGGAAGAGAATTGGGCCCAGTATGGACCCCTGAAGGACTCCAGCATTAATACTGTGGGCCTCTGATTTCTGCCCATCAACCACTACTCTTATGAGCCTATCTGAGAGAAATGACTTAATGATAGAGAAAACATTTCCAGTTATACCGTAGCTGGACATCTTGTGTAGTAGGCCTTTATGCCAAACCTTATCGAAGACCTTTGATATGTCAAGAGCAATTGCCCTAGAAACGAAGCCTTTGTTGAGAGATTCGCTAATCCTATGAGATATAACCGTTAGCACATCTGCTGTAGATCTAGCAGAGCGGAAACCATATTGCGTGTTGCTAAGAAGGTTATTTCTCTATTTATTTTGGATTCCAGCAACTTACTCATGACACACAGGAGACTTATTGGTCTGTACTGAGAGAGGGATGACTTATCCCCTGAATTCTTAAATAATTGTTCACTATAATATGATCGTCAAGTCCAACAAAACTTAGATTTTCTGTGTCTAAAATAAGTATCTTCAGCAAAAACAATTCAGTTTATGAATTAATAGTAAATCAACCTATAACATAAAAGTCCAGAATGACATTAGCTCTGGATTGGGCCTAATGGGATAGGAAGTCTGTTGTCATGAAGCCTCAAAACTTTTAATCACCTCATGAGATAATATTGATGAAGCATTCTGGGAAGCACTTACTGCATATTACTAAAAAAACACATTCTTTAAGTCTGAATATAAAAAAAGAACCCTGTCTTTATCTTTTTATTTTCTTTCAAATCTTTCCTTACTACTTTCTCACAAACATTTGTTAAACTTTTTCTTTTTTGTTTTTTGCCCTTTCTACATTTTGCACTGTCTGAGTCCCGTCGGGTTGTCTCCATGGCTTTTAGTCCAAAAATATTGTCACACACATGCATGCATATATCTATGAAAGTGAAGTTGTCTGTGAGTATATGTCCCTACCAAACTACTCTGTAAATTTTCAGTCTACAGACTCGAGATTTGACATAAGGGGTATTGAGATTTTGGAAAATTTTTTTAATCAGCTTTTGACCAGAAATTTGGCTATCAAGGGGTCAAAGTTCGATGATTTGACCTTTGAAAATCTCTACCAAACCCCTTTGCCAATTTTTGGGTCTAAACACTTGAAATTTTGAGATGTAGATTACTTGGACATCGATCAAACATTTTAATTTGATTTAAGCCCAAAACAAATGTTATGAGGTCAAAATTGGGGTTGAATTATTTTTTAAAATTTGACCTTTGCAGTTTCTACCAATTTACTCAGCTAATTTTTGGTCTAAACATTTGAAATTTTATGTAAAGGGTATTCAGGTATATGGCAAGCTTTTTAATTGAATTTTGGCCAAAAATTTGGCTGCTAAGGGGTCAAAGTTCAAAAGTTCTTTGCATGCAACAAACTTTTTAATCAGTTTTTGGACAAAAATTTGGCTGCCAAGAGGTCAAAGTTGAAAGAGTTGATCTTTGCAGATTCTACCAAACTCCTCTGCCAATTTTGGGTCTAAGCACTTAAAATTTTAAATGTAGGTTACCTGGATATGTCTCAAATTTTTTAATATATATATATATATATAAGTTATGTACATAGGGCCTGAGCAAAGCCGGGCTGAACTGCTAGTATATATATAATTCCAGGTTTATCTTATAGAGGTAAAATAACCAATTAACAAGGTTAATACAAGAGTGCTCCAACCAAAGTAGGGCAAAATATAATTTTTATTTGTTTTATTTAAGCATATATCGCTACACATTCATGAGCATGTTTCGGTCAGCTAATTACTAATAACTAGTGACCTCTTCAGACGATGTTGCTTATACAAAAGCTTTGTTCATAATGAAAATCATTCAGTGATTCAGCAATTACAAAAAATTTTTTTATCAGTAGGTTACATTATGTGTCATTAAGAATAAAAAGAAAATGCATATGTGAGGAAAATGGAAAAAGAGGAGTGAAGATTAAGGTTCTTTTTCCTCTGTTTTTTTCATCTATGCTATTTTCATCTATGTGCGACCCAACCACGTATGGTGGTTGAATTTTACATTAATAACATTTATAATAGAACTAAATTAGAGCTTTTATTATGTGAGCAATCCCTGGCAGCTGCCGGTTGCCTTGCTGACTCCATTTGTTTGGTTGATGACTTAACCAAACTGAGGTAGCTTCAGTTAGTGGATTTGGGATTGATAATAATATGTTAATAATAACATTGTTTTGCTAAAATGGTATCGAAAGTGGTTTGGGATATCTTTGGAAGCAGTGTCTAATCCTGAGGTCATCTCCCAAGGACGACCGGCATGAGAACAGCTTGATGGAAATTTACTTCGATAAGTGATTATGCACAGTTGGCACGGGGCCAGTCAGAAGAGAAGGGGATATGTCGTAACAGATTGGCTAGTTTGAACTGGGCACCTCCATAACCCACCTATCACCTCATTATATAAGCTTATGCATGAGTGTTTTTAGTCAGTTGGGTTGATTATAGTTGAGTGGAGTTGAACTGACTGACTATTGGAAAATATGCCTATGTTAAAGTACCGCTGTCAATCTCTCTCTCCTTTAAGTTAAAGAACCCTGGTTGAATATTTTTGTTACATATATTTTGCACAAACAAAATAGATTTGTGTTTGACTAAAACCCTCTGCTGTTGATAATTCCTCGCTTGACATTGTTACTGACAAAGGCCTCTCCTCATACACGTCTTCAGACTGTTGGTAACAACATAAAAAGAAAGGGAAGAAAAAAAGGACAGGTTCACTTAATTGTGTCTGTCATTATCTACCTATCGAGGTTTACGATATACAAAAATTGAATCCAGAATTATGAGTGACTGTTTCTCCAGGTGAAAGCGCTGCCTGTTGCAGATGTGACGTGTGTCGAACTGAAGTGATTTAATTTTAACTGTCTGTATATTTATCTTTGTACAGTGGTATTAGATTAGAACTTTGTAGTTATATAATTTCTGTTCATATAATTTTTATAAAAAGAAAACCAACAACTAGTTTTTACTTATTGCTTCTGCGAGGTTGTTAACATTGCTGCTGGATCAGACAGTCAACTTGAGTTGTTTTTCAGGGGACATCTATCGGAAGAGTGCCTATCTCAGCACCGGGAGAAGGCTCTGACCTGCGGATCAACAAAAACAGTCACAACATGGTGTGTAGCCACACCTATCTCCATGGTTTGACGGACTTGTTAAAACAGAATAACCAGAATCCCTCATCAAACTCTGTCCCCGTGTAAACGATCAGGGCTAAATTCGTGTTGTAGTTCTTCTAGGTGACTGGAATAGCTGTTGAACTTTTTTTGGGTGTTCTGTGGTTGGAAAGCCCTAAAACGAACTCATATACCAGGTTATCTCTGGTTAGCCATATAACGTTTGGTTATATTTGGTGCTGTTTGACCTGAATGTAAATTTTGGAAATCCCATAACCATTTTGGTTGTCAGTTGAACCACGATTCGGCCCTCATGATCCTTTATTTGAGATTCGACTCTTGGTGATTGTGCCAGGCAGACTAGTGAGTTAATTTTTCTTTTGACTTGGGTTTTTACTTTTGTCGATTGACATAGGGTGATAAGGAGATTGAAAGTTAAAAAAAAAGACAGAGTAAAGTGATGGTTATAAAGGAAAGAGTGAAAAATGATGCCTTTAAACTGCTGAATGGCACAAGTCATATTTTGGAGAAAATTTTTTTTTTTTGTAATTATCATTTGCATTGTAGTCATAAAGTGAAAAATAATTGATGCCTTTAAACTGCAAAATGGCATGAGACATCCTAAAGAAAGAAAAATTATTTTTGCAATTAGAACTTTTAATTTTCAGTCATATTTTGCAAAAAAAAAGTCTGATTTTGATGTGTGATTTCTGTTGGTAATTAGTGATTGAATAATTTTGAGAATGAGTGCTCCAGAGGGAACTAAAACAGAGGTTGTCGATAGTGAGGTAGAGAATGGAGGAAATGAGCAGCAGTAACCCAAAAGAGTTAGATGAATGATTACAGGCAGTTAATAAGAAATAGAGAAATTTGTTGGTGTATAAGGCTGCGAACAAACCGGTGTCATGGTTCACTGGGAAGAAATTTAAAGAAAACTTCTAATTGTCTTGAAAGCAGCTTCGGTCATCACTTGTAAACAAGCACTCTAGTGAGAGGATCACTATAGACGTAATCAGAGAGCTGTTCAGGCTCAAACAGTGAGTGGATGAAGTAGTCGCTAAGTTAGTAGAACGAATTTTCGGTGTGGTCATTAGAGCACATCCGGAAAGCTTAAAGACAGTAGACGCGTCCAAGCTCCATTAGCAGATGTGCTTGGAGAGGCATTTTTGGACGGAGACATTAGGCCAGATGTCCCCAAGGGCAGTCCACTGAAATCGCAGGAGAACCAGCGATTGGGCATGGCATAGAATTTGAGGTTCCCAGTTGCAGGAGAATATTGCGAAAGGTCACCAGCATGCTAAACAGTTCCGACCGAGAATAGTCAAAATCTCACTGTGCACTGTCAAAACCAGAAGAAAACTGGGAAGAAAAGCTTTGAAATCTGAAACCGATGTGCTCAGTTCGACCACGAATCTAAGGTGGTGTAATGACGCAGTAGATCACAGGTTGAGGATCAAAAAGTGGAATGACATGATGCCCCACGGTCCTCCAAATGGCAGGCGTAGAAAACCGAGATCGCCGCCACCCAAGGATGGAACAATTAATGCTGGGGGTGGGGTGAATGGTTGAAAGAGCAGGGGGTGAGAATCAGTGAAACAGCCAACCCTGTGGCTGACCCCAGTGCAGAATGAGTAGAATAGATGTTAATTTGTTTTTCACAATAACATGTAAGCATTGGTACTTGTGCATTTAACGAACCAGACGTAACTCAGCATTTGCTCGGCTTTGTCCAACACATGACGTCAACAGCCGAATAAAACCGAGCGTTGCCGATAAAATAAAAACAACGCTACAACAAAATAACTGTAAAATGAAATTGTAAAATGTAGAAACATCCAAAAATAAGTAAAAAGCAAAAACCTACCATTCATTTATGTTTTTTTTTATTATTAGTATTATTGTTTGTAATTGTTTTCTGTTTGCAAAATAAATACATATAAAACATTTTTTGTAAATAAATAATAATTTTTTTTTTTTTTTCAACTATTTACGTAAAATGACCAACAAAAATGATATTTGTAGGATCAATTTTTTTTTAACAAATAATAGTAATTTTTTTATGAAACTTTTTTTTCAACTATTTATGTACAAAAAAAGAAAAAATCATAAGAAAAAGGAAAGGAACAAAACTTTTTATTTTTTTTATTTTTACGGGATCTACAAAATTAAGGCTGTGTTGGTTCACCGTTAAATAGTGATACCCCTCTCCTCCCACTTTGCTCCAACAGTCCGATACGATCGTGCGTGGTCCCCGGCAGAATGTATTTTCTTATTAGTGGAAGGAGGGTTTCGGCATTCCTATTTGCTACGTTAACCAAAAAAATAAAAAACTCCTTTTCGGCGGGGTCGGCGTATCCACCGAGGACCCAGACCAGTGTTAGACGTCTACCAACGTTGTGTTTCCAGCGGTTGAAGAAGACAAACTCATCGATTTCGACCATATGGCCTGCTGGACTTCCTATCTGTCGGGGATTCCTGAGAAAGTAATCCCGGCATATATCTCGCAGGAAATTCTTCCAGTCCACAATTGTGTGGCGTGACCGCAAACCACATTCGCGCTGGAGATTCCTAGTCGCCGGCATCTTGAACGCTCATATCAGAATTCTCGTCTGCTGCTCGACGCGCGCGCATCGAGTTGAAACTAAGCACGCAGCGTTTTGATTGGCTGATGACCATGTTTCGTCAGACAGCAGTCAACCCCGAGCTGTTGACATCATGCGCCGGACAAAGCTGAGCAAATGATGAGTTACGTCTGGTTCGTTAAATGCACAAGTAGCAAAAATAAGCATTTAAAGTGATTGCTTCTGATTTAGAAAAAAATGTTTTGTGTGTTTTGATGCTATTTTGTTTGTAATGATAATTTGAAAGTCTTTAAACTGACTGCTTCTGAAAAAAAAATAAATAAATAAAATACTAATAATATATTGTATGTGTGCTTTGATGCTGTTTTGTTCTTACTGATAAATTGAAAGCATTTAAATTGATGAATAGACAGTCATTAGGCCGAGAATCTTTTTGAAAATGAAAGATGAGACGACAATATGCTTTGAAATCATGTTGGAGCATTTAAACTGTTAGAAAACATTTGGCCTGAGAATTGTTATAAGGAAAACTGACAATATCAATGTCCTTTTGGTTCTTGCTGTAACTGTTGCTGAGATAATTAGAAATAAATAAAAGTGGGGAAAGAAAAAAACAGTTACCCAAAGATAGAAAGTATATCAATTAATGTGGGAAGCAAAAGTGACAATATGAATGATAAATTGAATTAGAATTTTATAACACAAATATAACATCAGAAGGAAAAGAGGTTTTTATGATTTTACGCTCGAAAGGAAGACAGTGCGGGCCATTGTGGGTGCACATGGGCTAGTGTGTACATTTTAAAATAGAAGGGAAATAGTGACTTGTGAGCCGCATGGGGTCAGATTCTCCACTGATCCCGTCCATCAAGGCAACTTGCGAATGGAATTATTGTCAATGATTCGCAGCAGGATAAACCAGCATTGCTCGAATTTGCGACTATTCTATTTTACGCAAATTTTTGATGCAGTTTCATTGTTCTTTAGGAAGTAGTGGAGCGACCAGTCTGATCACAGTGAGTCAGTGATGTTGGAAACGTATTGATGGGTTAGACTTAACCATTTCCTGTGGAAGCTGAGTGAGCTAAAGGGAGTGAATGTGACCCAACCACCTATGGTGGTCAAATTTTACGTTAATGACAGTTATGATAGAACTAAGAGCTTTTATTATGTGAACAAACCCAGGCAGCTCTCGGTTGCCTTGCTGACTCCATTTGTTTGGTCGATGATGCAACCAAACCAAGTAGCTTCAATTATCGGATTTGGGATTAGGATTGATAATAATATGTTAATAATAACATTATTTTGATAAGAGAACAATTGATTTTAAGAGAATGGTATCGAAAGTTGTTTGGAAGCAGTATTTGATCCTGGTGTCATCTTGCAATGATGACTGGCATGATAAAAACTCGAGGGAGATTTACTTCAGTAATTGATTATGCACAGTTGGCATGGGGCCAATTAGAAGAAAAGGGGGTATATTGTAACGACCATTGATTGGCTAGTTTGAACTGGGGAGCTTCATCACCCACCCATTACCTCATTATATAAGCGATTTTTAATTAGTTGGGCTGAGTGCAGTGGAGTTGAGCTGACAGTGAGTTGAATAGAAGCCTCTGACCACTAGAAAATACGCCTGCGTTAAAATACCGCTGTCAACCTCTCTCTCTCGAAAGTTGAAGAACCTTGTCATATATATGGTATTTTGCACAAACAAAATAGATTTGTATTTGGTTAAACCCCTCTGCTGCTGATAATTCTTCACTTTGTCGCTGACATATCTGCATCTGCAGACTGTTGGTAACAACATAAAAAGAAAAAAAGACAGGTTTACTTAATAGTGCCTGTCTTTATCACACCTATCAAGCTTTACAATGTAAGAAAATTGAATCTGAAATTACGAGTGACTGCTTCTCCAGGTGAAAGCGCTGTCTGTCAAGGTGATGCGACACATGTTGGACTATGAACTCTGTAGTGATTTGATTTCAGCTGCCTATACAATTATTTTTGTACAGTGGTATTATAGTAATACTAAGCACTATCTGTTGCAGATGATGCAACATGTTAAACTGATGTAATTTCAACTGCCCATACATTTATCTTTGTACAGTGGTATTAGAACTTTGTATTTATATAGTTTCTGTTAGTATAATTTTTATAAAAACAAGAAAACCAACAACAGGAGTTTTTACTTATTGCTTCTGTGAGGTTGTTAACATTGCTGCCGGACCAGACAGTCAACTTGCGTTGTTTTTCAGGGGACATCTATCAGAAAAGGAGTGCCTACCTTGGCGCTGAGAGAGGGTTGTGACCCGCAGATCAACAGAAACAATCACAACATGGTGTACGGCCACACCTATCTCTCTGGATTGGCAAACTTTTCTTGTTGAAACAGAATAACCAGAAATTCCTCATCAATCCCTCTCTGTGGTGGGAGTTATTCTGGGTGACTGGAATAGCTGTTGAACTTTTTTTAAAATTATGTTTTTTATGTTCCATGATCTGAAAAGGCCTAAAACAAACTTTCATGCCAGCATACCTCCCGAAGGTGGGGTGTGTTGTGTTGCATTATGTTTTTACTCTGTTTCTTTTTTTCTTTTTTCTATTTTGATACAAATCTTAATCCCCACCTTTCCTTTTCTGTGTTCCTCACATATATTAAAGACTATTTCTTTTTTATTCTGAATTATATATAATGTGACCTCCTGATAATATTTTTTGTGATTGCTGAATCCCTGAATAATTTTCATTAAACTAAGCTTTTGTATAAGCAACATCATGGGAATAGGTCAACGAAACATGCTCCTGTGTTTGTAGCAACATATGAATGCTTATGAAAAACAAATTGTGTGTGTGCGTGTGTGTAATTTCCAAAATTGAATCTCTTTTCTTTTCTTTTTCAGTGGAACACAAAAGCCAAACGAGAAAAATTGACTGAAGTGATGTTTGAAAAATATAATGTCCCTGCATTCTTTCTTTGTAAAAATGCAGTTCTTTCAGCGTATCCTTTTATACTACAAAACCATTTTTATTCCTTTTTATTTTCTTCCTCTTTCAAGTGTAAATTATGATCCTGTCTCAAATGTTTAACAAAGCCGTCTAAAATTGTAGATTATAATTTTGAAATTATATTCAAAGTAATTGTGTTTAATCTTTATACTTAAAACATTTTCTGCATGAAGATACATTGTAATTTTGAGATGTTCCCTTTAGTTTTAGTCACTTATGCATTGCATTCATAATCCAATCACATAAATTGCACTTAATGTATTTTTTACATGAATACAACTACTTATGTAAATTTGCTACATATGACGTGCCTTCAATAAGTTTCCAGACTTTTTTTGTACAGACATTTAAAATTGTTATAGACTCTTGAAAATTCAGTATGTTAGGAGATGACTGACCAATTTTCATTATTTCAGGTTCAAATGAACAGCTGCGGCATGAATTGGAATACACCATATTAAAGCTTGATTGTCATAACATTAATTTCAAAAATGCAATCTGAACGTTAGGACACTTCAGAGGAATGAGATCCAATAAAACTCTGTTTTAAACTTCGAAAAAATGCCACAGATGTATAGAATACTTCAGGCTACATTTGAACCATTTTGTATGAATCGAGCATCAGTTTTGAGTGGCATAAGAAATTCAAAAAAAGCAGGGAGTCTGCGAGAGATCATGAAAGGTATGAGAGGAGTAAGGAAGTCAGAACACTAGAGTTGATTGGTCAAATAAAGAATTTCATGGCTGAGGACTATAAGTGCACAGTTTGATGTCAGAACTGTTTTAATTGTGAGGAATGGAAGATGTGGAAAATTTGCGCAAAGTTTGTCCCAAAGGTGCTCAGAGAAAATCAGACTATTTGACTAAGATGGGCATCAAGACAGTTCCGCACCCTCTTTATAGTCCAGACTATGCTCCATGTGACTTTTTTTAGTTATTCTCTGAGCACAAGGAAAACTTTAGAGGCTGTCGTTATGAGACAATTGAGATGAAAGATGCTGTGACTAGGGTTCACAAAAGGACTTCCATGGGATCTTCCAGAAGTTGTTGGAATGATACAAGTGCATTTCAGCCAGAGGAGATTACTTTGATGGGGGCTAGAATTTCATGTGTGTACTATCAATAAAAGTGCCTATACAAAAATGTCTGAAAACTTATTGAAGGCACTTTGTACATGACAATTATTCCAGGAATAAGTCAGTGACTTTAATAAAGATAGATAACTTCACCTGATTTCTACATTGCTCCATTTATTATATTTATATATATCTACTAGCAGTTCAGCCCAGCTTTGCTCGAGCCCTATGTACTGTTCATAACTTGCGCTACGTGTAAATACGCTTTATGTAAGATTTCAAATGTTCAGACCAAAATTTGTCTAAGTAATTTCGTAAAGACTGCAGAGGTCAATATTTTTAACTTTAACCCCAATTTTGACCCCTTAACAATTATTTTGGTCTCCAATCAAAATACAAAGTTTTACCCATGTCCGAGTTGCCTACATCTAAAATTTCAAGTCTTTAGACCCAAAATTGGAGGAATTTGGTAGAACCTTCAATGGTCAACTCTTTCATCTTTGACCTTTTGGCAGCCAAATTTTTGCCCCCAAACTGATTAAAATGCTTGCCGCATGTCTGAATACCCATTATGTATAAATTCAAATGTTTAGACCCAAAATTGGCTGAGTAGTTTGCTAGACACCACAAAGATCAAGTCTTTGGAACTTTGACCTCTTGGCTGCTCAAATTTTCGACCCAAACCAATTAAAAAGCCTGCCTTATCTCTGAATACACTTTATGTAAAATTTCAAATCTGTAGACCAGAAATTGGCTGAGTAATTTGATAGACTGCAGAGGTCAAACTTTTTAAACTTTGGCCCCAATTTTGACCCCTTAACATTAAATTTTTTGGACTCGAATCAAATTAAAAAGTTTAATCCATGTCCAAGTAAAATACATCTAAAATTATTTATGTTTAGACCCAAAAATTGGCAGGGGATTTAGTAGAATTTTCAAAGGTCAAATTGTTGAACTTTAACCCCTTGACAGCCAAATTTCTGGTCAAAAACTGATTAAAAAGATTTTCCCAAATCTCGATACTCCTTATGTCAAATTTTGAGTTTCTAGACCGAAAATTGACAGAATTATTTGCTAGGGAAATGTAAACACACACATTTTCACTTTCTTAGATATATAGATTTTCACATCTAAGACAAAAATAATACGTTTTAACTTTTGCTAAATATTCACTGTTCATAAATTATATCACTTATGTGATATAATTTATAATTTTCAGAATACTCCTGAGTAAATTTATTCTTGGCTTATACCGCATCATAAAAATATTTATTTTGTGTGCAATGCTTATTTGGAATAAAGTTGCAAATATTTTAATTAGATTGTCAAAATCTGCATACAGAAACCTGCAGTTTTAGTAATATTTCCACAATTTACAACCAGAATTTTTGACCAATCTATCGCAATACATGTAGTGACTTTTGCTATCAGTTAGAATAATATTCTATTGCAAAAGTTTTGGTTATCTCTTTTGTGAATACATACAATTCTGTGCACTGATTGAGCAATGCGGAAGTAAATACTGAACATATACATACACACACATACACAATATTTTATAATATCATGTGCAATAGTAACAAAATAATGTAATAAAAGCATGTGGGCCTGATCTTATCCCTGTCATAGTAATTATAAGGAAATGCTCTGCTGAACTCATTCATGTTCTCTCTAAACTCTCCAACAAATGCTTTACTAAATCTTGCTTTCCTGATAGCTATAAAATTGTCTCTGTCGGGTTAAAGTGTTCAAGAATTCTGATGAAAGAACTGAGAACCAAAATCACCACCTTATCAGTCTCTTTTCAATCTTCACTAAAATCTTTGAATCATTAATCAACCTAATGATAGTTTACCACCTTGTTAATACTAAATTTTTTATGACTATGGATTTTGGCAAGCCTATTCTACTGTGAATATCATAATTTCTCAAAGCATATACCATACACTAGAAAAAGCAGATGAAGCTAGTATGGTAGATAACAGAGTCCGGCATAAAGGTCTTATAAAAATTAATTTATATGGTATTATCAGTATTACCAGTAATACCATCTAAAATAATTGTTACTCTGTTAAAGGCGTATATCTACCATCCTAGCTTCATCTGCAAATATTTAATATAATTAGATCCTTTTTAACCAAAAGAAAAATCTAGGTTGTTGCTGATGGTCATACATCCAAACGTGACATTAATGTGAGTATACCACATGATCGACTCTTTGACTTGTTCTTGATGGTATTATGTCTGAGATGAGTATATTTACTAATGACACCACAGTCTATTCCCAACATGTAAACCGAATGCGTGCATATCCAAGGTAATCTCTGAATCATTAGAGAATGGCAGTTAGCCTGTAGTTGAATGCTACTAAAAAAAAAGCTCCTTTTCTTTAATAATTATAAGAAACCTCTTCAATCACCAATTGCTATGGTTGATAACATCCTACCTAAGAGTTCAAAATTCAAACTCCTCAACCTAACATTCACAGGTAACATGGATTGCAACAAAAAAGTCATGTTGACAAAAATGTTATGGCGGGTTTTTAACTTTTAAATTCACATGAACATATCTAGGTGTTGTATAGTTCATTATTATTGTTTTTGTTATTATTCGTTGTTATTGTTCTTTTTTAAAAGTGAGTCTTAGAGAGAGAGATTGTTCGTGTTATGACAAGATTCATATTTATAAATCGTGTTCATACTTAGAAGTGTAGAAGCTCTTTGAGTGAGGAGATAGTGTTCAGACCGTCTTAGTGTTCATCTTGTGTATGTAAGATGTGTATGTAAAGACATTTTAAACCACATGATATACAAGACATATAATAACAATTTTCACTTTACCTTTTGGTAGAATTACAACACAAAGACGACGTTTATAAAAACACATGATGGGTTTATTTCTTCTCACGACCGGTCGTGGTTTTCATCATCAAGAATTCAAAGCTTCACATTCTAACTTTCAAAAGTGACCGTCTCACTTCTAGACGTTCGAATCCCAACTGCAGAATATCGTCCTCAAACTCCCTCTCAGTTTCTCCTCCCTTAACTCTAAAGTTTTCTAACTATATCGAGAACTTCCCATTTTCCATGACGTCATACACATGTTAAAACATGTGTCTTCTTTCATGTGTTCTGGACATACGTGTCCAAAACTTTTTCCTTTGTTTACAAAAGGAATTTTAACCTATATTCCCAGTAACCTATATTTCCAATATGTTAAAAACATGTTTATTAAATTATCTTGTAGTTGCATTCTTTCAATTGAATTTTTCATAACAGAATTGACAATGCACATTCTTTTCTTAAAACTATTTTATCTCTAAGCTTAACAATGGTTTGTTTTACATTCCATTTTCTAATTCTCTCTCGTAATCTATTTCTAAACCTAATTTACGAGGTTCGAATTTCGTCTATTCTATTTCATTTTCATTTTAACTAAATCTCTCTATTTTTATACTTACATGAAAAGGGGACAGCCCTTATCATGTAACATAGGTTCAAATTTATTGATCGAAATAAGCACCAAAACAAGTAACGTAAAAATCTTGAATTCTGGTGGCGATGAAGTTGCTGAAGGCATTTTTGATATTGCTTAGGTTTTTTAAGCATTTCTCCTGCAGAAAGTTGTGATGCTTGAACAAGTGGTAGTCAGTGGGTGAGAGGTCTGGAGAGTATGGTCGATGAGGTAGTTTCCTAGCCCAATTTGTTCGACTTCTGCAGTGGCGATTTAGCAACGTGTGGCTGGGCATTGCTGTGGAGGAGAATTGGGTTTTTTCTGTTGGTTAATGCTAGGGGTTATTGTCAAAGTTTCTGATGCATTTCATCCATTTGTTGACAGTAGTTCTCTGCCGTAATGGTTTGCCTGCATTCAAAAACTAATGGAAGAGATTGGTTGCTGACCACCAAACAGTCAGCATGACCTTCCTTTTGGTGCAACTCTGGCTTCGGAAAGTGTCGTGGAGCTTCATCAATATCTAACCACTGAGCATTGTCAGTTGTCGTAAAGAATCCATTTTTCATCGCAAGTCACAATTTGGTTGAAAATGGGTCATTCTTGTGTAAAAGAAAGGAAGATAACACTTCATAACATTTCATTGTCATTCAATTCGTGAACCACCCATGTACCGTGTTCTTTTGTCTTTCCAATCTCTTAAGTGGTTGGAAATCGTATATGTTGTGTCGAATTCAGAAACCTTGAACAATTGTGTGTGGATTGGATTCAACTAAGGCTCTTAATTGATCGTTGTCAAAATTTGATGGCTGACCACTACGCTCGTCATTTTCAAAACTTGTCGCCGTCACAAAAGTTCCTGGGCCAAACGCTTCATTGATATTGTGAACTGTTTCAACAGCTTTTTGGCCTAGCTTGAAATAAAACACGACAATTGTGCAAATTTGCTTTTTTCCATCTTGTATTCAACATTTTGAAAAGAAGACATAATTGTTTTAAAACGATTCTAATTTAAACGATTAGATAAAGCGAAAAGCCCTCTTGAAAATAATGAAGTAAAGGCATTATAACGAAAACTTATTTGAAATCAAAATTAAAAATTCTGTAAGAACCTCCTTGTCAATCTAATAGAAAATACTGCCAAGGCTGCTACAAGGAAAATGGTCTCCTTCTACTATGCTAGAAAATATCCTATATCTCTATAGAGTCACCATCTGCCCATGCACAGTGTTGTTGTCATATGTGTTAGTGCGTAACCTGCTACACAGGGTCCAAAAAAGAGTCTCTAACAGAATATATTCTCTAATCTAATAGAATCCTAATCTCTAATCTAATAGAACCCCAATCTCTAATCTAATAGAATCCTAATCTCTAATCTAATAGAACCCTAATTCCTGTCCACCAAGCTCTACCCTTTGTCACATCACCACAATGTTGAGTCCCTATGCATATTTTACAATTACTATAATAAAATGTGCTCTGACAAACTTGCTACCCTAGTGCACCTTAATGTAATACATTTGAATAACCAGTCAATCAGTTAAATTTTATCTACTCACTGTGGAGGTCCCCAAATTTCAAAGACTTTCTATTAAGCTTCCTCAAATGGTTAACATTTGAAATTTTCTCCTTGCTCTCCATTTCCCTTTCTTTTACCAACATGCAGAAGTTTAAATGTAATGTGATAATCAAATGATTTTGAAACTAATTTAGTTTCAGAATCATTTCTCTTTCTCAGCGTCTTCACTGTTGGCTGGCCTGAAGAGGTTTAACATTGAATAAGATTATAACCGAAACATGTCTGCACTCCAAAATATAGTATAAATAAAAAATTAATTTTAAATTATAGCTCTACTTGACCACTATTGCATAAACACAATAGGTTTCAGAGGCATAACTTAAATGGAAAACATAAGTGACAAGAAACAGGTGTATACTGATATTTTTAATGCCTTTTAATTACACACCTCCTTGATCTTTAAGATCAATCGGTCTCATAATCCACCATCCATGCCGGTTGTCTTCGATTTTCACACTGGTTCTTCTTACAGAACTTCAATATTCTCTTATGCCAGCAAAGAAACTCTTTGTACGTTCAAGATATGACGTGCCATTCCGTCTACTGCCACAGAGTTCTTGGAAAGTACTTCAGTTATGGTACTTCTTCCCTATCGTGTTGTACAATGAGGATTGGGTGGCTACACCCACACTTCTTCACCAACTACGATTTCTGCTTTTGCCTGTTTCACTTTTTCTGTTACAGCCAATGGATATCTTCATTTGCATGTGAAAATGGATTGATGCGATTGTGCCAAATTATACCAAAATACCGCCTTTTTGGGCAAAATTTAATTTCTTGTTGCCACAGCTTTTATAGTGCCTCTTTATAATCCCACTCAGCCAGTACGTTTCTTCCATTTTATGCAAATGAAAGATTCAGCTACAAATTTCACTTTCTCTCATAAAGGTTTTGAGGAGAAGTGGCCATTGAAAATCCTAATGCTCTACTAATTATAAAATGAGATACATAAACATATTCATAATCACTTTCTGTAAGAATTTAATTTTAATCTTGCATTTTATTTTTTTGATAGAATTTTTTTTTTTTTGTGTGGTGCTGGGATCATAAAGAAACCATTTTTTTCCCCTATTATCTTGGTTAGCCTTTCTTTTCTCTTTGTTTTCACAATATAACTGCTAGTCATGTGTGACTCCACAATATTCAGCAAACAATATTTCACGTTAAGATTTTTGTTCCTTAGAAGCGCTGGTTGAGTTTGAATAAAATATGTATTATATACGTTTGAAGCCAAAACAACGCATTATTACAAAATAAACACATTTATTTTGTTTGAAATTTATATTGAAATTCATAATTATATTTTGAAGGAAACCTTCATCTTCATTCTGTCTTTCATAGATCATAGTGTTATCTGTGTATATGTCAATTAATGAACTTAGAATGTGATTTGATCAAGATAAGAGATTTGGGCCCAGAATAGATCCCTAAGGCATACCAGCATTGATAGTTCAAAGACTTTAGTCCATTAATGACTACTTGAAAAGAAAAGATTTGATGGTTGAGAAGACATTTCCAGATATTCCAATGATTTTGATTCTGATATGGAAATCTTGTGAAATAGATCTTTATACCATCCCTATCAAATGTCTTTCATATGTCAGGAACTATTGCTCTTGAGAAGAAGCTCCTGTCAATAGATTCACAATATGAAATTATGGGCAGTACATAAGCTGTAGATCTTCCCGGACGGAAACCATATTGCTTGTCACTGAGTTGGTTGTTTTTGCTGAGGTGGTTGACAATGTCTTTATTTAACACAGATTCAAGCAACTTACTCATGATACACAGAAGACAAATTGGTTTGTACTGAGATGCAGAAGACCGATCTTCACTGTTTTTAAATATTGTGCAAACTAATGAGGTTTTCCAACGTGTTGGGAAGCATTTCTTCTTTAGGCATTGATTGAACAGCTTTGCAAGAATAGGTGCTAGTTCTGGTTGCAGCTTTCTCGGTACTATAACTGGAATATTGTCAGAATGAGTTGCTTTGTTGGCATGAAAGTTCTTGATGAGTGTGGCAATATCACAAACTGATATGTGGATGTCACTCAGATTATTTTCAGTCTTGGGAGGAAATTTGATAGGTAGCAGAACCTGATCGCATAGTATTGAGCTTGCTGTAAAATTCTTAGCAATGAATTTAGCTTTGTCAGATGCTGACAGAATCACCTCAGGCCCATTGATCATGGTCGAGATAGGACATGCACCTGTTTAGAACCTTGTTATTTATTTGCCAAAACTCATAGGAACCAAGCCCCTGTTCTACTTTGGATTTGATAGACTGAGCAGACAACATTACACTCTTACGTTTTCTATAATCCTTTTGCAGTGATTGGTAGCAGTTCTATAGGAGACGTTAGTTTTATAACATCTATTACATTTAAAGCAATTGAAATAGTGGTTTCTGTGTACCAAAGCTGGCTATTTAGTTTTTGTTTGAATGTTTCAGAGGGTATGTAGCTGTCTATGCCAATAGTTAGCCAGTTAAGTCAAGTGCTATACAAATTAAATAATAAAGAAACAGACAAAATGTAATGTTATCAATGAATGACATAAATTATGGAATAAAATTGAAAAGCCTTGATATTTAGAACAGTCAGTCTCATAATTGTACACTTACATAAATTGAAAGTTTTAACATTTTAAAGTCTCGCTCTTTCTTTCATAGTTATCAAATGAATAATATAAAGCTTTTAAAAATAACAACAAAAAAAGTGATTAATAAATAAAAGAATATAGTTTTTAACCAAAGAAGTTAGTAATTATGTTATTTAGTAAACTTGTTAATCTTATATTAATTTGTATTCATATTTGAAAACTAAATTATTTTGACTTTCAAATTTACAGATCTGCCAAGAAAATATTCTCTAAGCTTCAGAATGACGTAAGTCAAAACTTTCATAATAAATTAATGCAGGAGAAATTTCGGATTTTTGTATCTATTTAATTGAAAAAAAATAGTTGGATCTTACAGAGATCTCCACTTCTTCCATCAATATTTGTTTAAATTTATATTTCCAACCACCCCATACACAGTAGATATGTGTGCTTGTGTAGGATAGTATATCAGATCATCTCACCGAGTGATTTTACCATGCCCTCATACTAACCTGAGCATTTCTATATCCAAGCATACATACACATTAGCTAATCAATGATCCAAGGAAGTTTCATTTGTTGCTTCCAGCGATGTAGACTTGCTGTTCTTCTAGAGTCAGTGTCAATCATTTAGAAATTGGGATTAATTCTGCTTTTCTACACTTAAAAGCTCTGTTTAGTCTTATCGCATCCTACACATATTTGTGATACCAAAAGCATATGCAATGCAGGTTGGAAATATGAAATTACTCCACTATGCATGCTACTCATCATGAAATTGAATAGAAATTAGTCAACAATAAAATTACCTCCAAAACATCCATCTATATGTTTTTAACTTTTTTTCCATCACCTTAATTATTTTGTATAGAAAAACTGTATTGAAAAAAAAAAAAAGTGAGCTTTATATACTTTTCCATATACTAAACATTACATACATACATATATTAATGATGGGACAATTCCAGTACAATTATCGATTCTGTACTAAATTCTTAATTTCAATTCTTATAAATCTCCAAATATTTAACTATGGAGATGCTATTTTTCCCCGAGTAAAAATGCATGTTAAATGTGCAGATATTTTCTCAAATGTAAAAATGTACTTATGGAGAATAATGTATAGATTTTAGTACAATTATTGTTAGTTTAAAATCAATAAATATTTATTTTATCATTACTACCAGCAGCAGGAAAATTTGTTTTAAACAAAATCAAATAATAAAAAAAATAAAGGAATCGTTTTTGATACCAGAAAATAGGCACACATTTTTCTCAATATCGATTCCGATACCCAAATAGTTCCAATTTTTCCGATCTTGATTAATTGTCCCAACACTGATACACACACACAATTTTTTTAAGGTCAAGAATATTTGTGTATACACATGATTGGACAAACTTTAAATTCTAACAATAACCTGAATAGTTTTAAAGTGAATTTCACAAGAATTTATATAGCTATTTTTGCTATTTCAAATTTGCTTGAAATACAAAATTACTCAACAAAACAACTGTAGGATAAAATATCATAATAATCACTGTTATTGTTGTAATTAAAATTCACTTCATCCTAAGAATATTGAATATTGAGTCTTATTTTTGTGACTGATATTGTAAAGAGTTCCAAGATTAGAATACCATGCACAGAAATTACATGTAGGACACAAAATTCTTTTGTTGGTACATAGATGCTTTTTGAATGGCTTTGCATGGATAAATTGACTTTGGTATGAATAATAATTCTTATGACCTTTTGTGGCATGTTTGTTTTAGAGATGTTCTACACGTATCTCTTCCACAAAAATCAATATATCTATTCCCTTACAACATGTAGCATCTCAAAGATGTATTTAAGAATGTAGTATCTTTCTTTTGCACACTATCTTTTCTTCAGAAGCTGAAAAATAATATAGTTCCTAATAGCAATCACCAACTCCTTATGAAAGAAAGCATGTTTTTGTACTTCTTTGGAGTTCTATTTTGCTAATTGATGCCTGTCACTTTAACAGGAGCTCTTATTAGCAACACACATGAAAAAATTTAAATGGCTTAAAATATTTCAATATTGGTATATATAGAAAGAGCTTGATAAGCTAAGAAACAATCTTTTTAAATTTTTTAAATGCAATTAAAATCAAGGAAGTTATGACTATTTTTATGCCCTGCGTGTTTGGATTTCTTCCCCTTTTTAAGACCATATGTGTTTTGTCACATTTTTTGCACTACTTTTTCAGTAAAAATGCTATATCTTTGTTAAAACACAAGACTAAACAATGAAATTTGCCATATAAGTGTATTTTTGTGTAAGGAATCTGAATATGCTACTGAAAATCTCCAGAAATGAATGGTTTCCAAATAATCTGCAGTAAATGCACATAAATATGCTGCGATTGCTTAAAAATGCCATGTATTCATTAAAAGAAAAGAAGTTAGAGAACTCAAAGTTTAGTTGTAATGCATTTTATGTGCCAAAAACTGAAATCGAAATCTAGGATTGCTTAAAAATGAATATATTGCAATATTTCTTTGGTATTATTGTAGATTAATACCTTCTGCTAGCCCTCCCCATCTGACCACCTCTCCAAAATATGTGATTCTACTTTTATAGACAATTGCATGTGAACAACTTGAAAAACTTTAATAAAAGATAAACAAAAATTATTTTAGAATTTAATGTAAAATGATTTCCCATTTTAAATCATTCGAGCGTTTTAGGGCAGTTACCCCTCCCCCTTTTCCTATGATAGATAAATCCTGGGTATTTTGTTTGTTTGTTTTCTAAAAGGCGATTATGCGTGGTTTTAAGAGGGTCTTTGTGCAATTATGAGAAGGTGGGGAGGTTGCCACTCTGACTTTGGGTTAATGATAGGGCTAAGGAAAATTATGTGTGAACATCCTGAAGACTTGATAGAAACAAAACAAAAACAATTTTAGAATTTAGAGTGGGGGTTGGTTTCACATGAATGTAAAATAATTCACCATTTCAAGACGATCCTAGCGTTTTAGGACAGTTGACCAATTTATTTTTTTTGGGAGGGGGGATTAATCATGTGCACTTTTTTTCAAACGTTTTTATGCTTTTTTTTACGTTTATATGAGCTCACAGGGGAAGTTTGTTTAGTGGGGAGCTCTGCCACTTGTACTTAGCGCTATTGTTAAGGCTAAGACAAATATTTAAATACTGGTTTTAGGATAAGGCTTGCCACTTGTACCTAGGATTAAACATAGAATTAAGCATTTTTTATTTTTTATTTTTTTTAATTTTTTTTTTGTGAAACTTTACAAGAATTATGACAGACAAAAATAAATGTTATTTAAAAAAATGACGTCCCTCTAACCGAAAACATGATGCTTGGAAAAATATCAAGTATTTAAATTCTAGTTAAATATAAAAAAAGAAACAAGTTTTTGCTAAAACTGACAAATTGTTAAAAAATTTGAATTAATGTTATTTTGATTTTTAATTACATTTCATGTCCTTTCCTACCGTTATTTTTTAACTGAGCACCTCCTACAAATATTTAAATACTGATTATTTTTTTTTTATTTTATTTTTTTTAATAATCGGGTAGATTAGTTTTCATTCGATAATAATTCATTGAAAACATTAAGGGACGAAAATTAGAAGTGTGTGTACCGTTCGTACACGCGAACCAAAACAATGATATTTCACATTTTCACTTGTTAAAATATTTTAAAATTTACTACTACCCAATTTGTAAAAATATTTGTATGGTTGATAACAAAATAACTCTAACATGTAAGAATTTTTATTTATAACCAGATTTTCACTTTAAAAAAAAAATTGATTTGAAATAAAAATAAACAACAAAAACAAAAGGTCTGTTTATGCCATGTTATCGCTGCTGCTGCTACTATCACTACTACTACAGAAGTCTTGATTCAAATTCATAACGATTTTTTTGGATATTATGTTTTTAAATTGCTACGTACCACTAGAGAAAACACTGTCCAATCATCTTTTTAACGAATAAACATAGTAAAAAGATTGTTTTATTTAATAGTGAGTGTCCGAAAAAATTCTTTTTCAAAATTTTCAATACTCACCATTTTGAAATCTTTTTTTTAACACAACAAAAAAACGAGTGGTCAAATGAATTTCAGACACTCGAAATTATTAAAAATGACATCTCTTTTGGCTAATTTCCAAATTTCATTAAAAAATTCTTTACAGAAACACGGTACGAATGTTTAGAAATCAGGTGGGGGGAGGTCGTTACAAAAACTTACTGAAAATGCCGTTTTATGATGTTCACATTTTTATCACTTTATTTGCTTAAAACTCTAAAAATATATAATGTATGTTATTATTTACTAATTCATTTGAAAGGTGGTATTTTGAAGACTTAAAGTGCTTTGGTTTTTAAAATATGACTATTTTAGCAGAAACCCCTTGAAATCTGTGATTATAATGGCCATGTGTATTGCTACTCCTATGAAAGTTTCACATAGCTGTTTGTGTCTAATTATATTAAGCAAATTTAAGAGTGGTGTTTTATTTTGTTTCATATTTGTTTTTTTCCTTCATTGTGATTGTTCGGTATACAATACTGGAAATGAAACTAATCGTTGTTATGCTTATTAAAAAATGAAATGATGTTTGTGGATTAGTTTGAAATGCTTACTATTGATAAATCTCCTCAAACCACTTTTAATGAATGTTACCAAATGAATCAAACCTTTTTGTCTCACCATGAATATTTCAAACTGAATTTCATCTAATTGTTCATTATCTGCATCAAATAAAAACTCCTTATTTTACTTCTAACTTCTACATAGTTAAACTTTAACACAATACAAATATATTCCATTACTAACAAGACTGATATTGTCTTTTTATTAATAAAATAATTTTTATTTTTGTTATTTTAAGTGTTTGTTAGAGAGTAGGGGGGGGGCTGAAGCAGTAAATTATCCATCTGTTTATCTATCTCTATCGATCTATCTGTCTATATAATTATCTATCTAGTGATGAGTGGACAACAGATATTTGAAGTCATGTTTTGACAGGTTGTCAAACTGCATGACCAGTCAGTTTGCACCGGAAAGTATCTGAACAGGTGACCGGACGTGACATGCCATATGTCACGTGTTTCGGTTTGTGCAAGCTTAATTAGCAGTTGGATTTGAGATACCAAGAATACAGGTGGGCTGAAAATGAGTCTCCCTCTCAGAATAGAGATAGAAGACCCCCTCCCCCTCAAACCAAAGATCATCGATCACTTCTTTGCTCTGACGAAGATCTGTGAGTGAATAAAATACGTAAAATCTTATATCATCTTGGGTCTGGTCCTGAGTGTTCCTTGTAACAGATTCCAGCTTCTCCAAGGACGGTTGACAAATCTTCCAGAAGAAACAATAGCAGAACACGTATGTTGTCAATGTATATGTTATATGTTCTGACACGCATGCACCAACACCTAGAGGAATCATGGGCTGCTAAAATAGACATTTAGAACAAGGATAACAGTCTGTTATCTAACCACAGCAACATAGAAGATACATACATATGGTCTCTTAATGATAAGAACACAGACATTTAGTACACATATATAGAACCTATCCACAACACAAATACATCACAAACGCAAACATGTATAAACACATGTACTTTAACTATATACACATGTATGTTAATGTGGTATTGTATATATACGGTCATATAGATATTCAACCCCCAATACATAACCTGTTTAATTTTCCTGAACTAGTTAAGTTTTGCTAATGGACGTTCTACAGGTTTAATTTTAGACAGTGGTGCTACACATACCACTGCCGTTCCTGTTTATGATGGCTATGTGCTCACTCAAGGTAAGTAGTAATAGTAGTATCTTTTTAACTTTTTCATAAATGTTCAAATTTTGCATAGTCCAGGAGTATTTGAAATTTCACTTTTGTTTCACAGCCAAAATATTTTTTAGTCTATCAAACATCTTTGCAAAATTGTGTTTGAAGCTATTCTTTTTAATTGTTACATTTGTAAATCTGTTAAAAGTTAGGTTCATTGGTGTTTTTAGCAATAATCATGAAAAAAAATGAATAGCTTAAAATATCAATAATGGCATACAGAAAGAATCTTTTTAATTTTTTAAAATCTGACTAAAAAAATAAGGAAGTTATGACTATTTTTGTCCCTCTTTAAGACTATATGTATTTTGTCACATTTTTTTAACTACTTTTCCAGTAAAAAATGTTATATCTTTGTTAAAATACAAGATTAAGCGGTGAAATTTACCATATCAGTGTACTTTTTGTGCAAGGAATCCAAAAATAGATACCAGAACTATTTAAAAATAAATATATTACAAGATTTCTCTAGTATTATTGTAGATTAATACCTTCTACTAAATTGCTCTTCCCCTGCTGCCGCTCTAAAATGTAATTCTCCTTTTTAAGCAATTACATATAAACACCCTAAAAACTTGACTGAAAGGAAATATATATATGTTAAATATAAAAATTTCATGTAAAATAATCGATTTCAGGGCCATTCTAGCATTTTAATGCAGCTTACCACTTTTTCTATAAGAAATAAATCCTGTGTATTATTTTTTATGTGGAAGTGCTTTTTTGCTTTTAGATGATTGTGTGTGGTTTTAAGAGGGTATTTGTGGGACTAGGGGGCTTGCCGCTCCTACTTCAGGTTAGTGATAGAGCTAAGGGCAATTACATGTGAATGCTCCAAAAACTTGGCAGAAAAACCCCCCAATTATTTTGAAGTGGTAAATTAATTTAACGTATAAATTTGCTGGAAAATAATCTAGCATTTCCGGGTTATTGTAGTATTTTAAGGTAGTTAATCAATTTTTTTTTTATGGTAGATAAATCCAGTGCAGGTTTTGCATTTGTTTTTCTTTTTAGACAATTGTGTTTTAACAGGGTTTGTATTTGTATGACAGGAGCTTGCCATTTGGATATAGGATTAAGGAACGGTTTTTGTTTTGGAGGGAGTGCCATTCTTAGGAATAATATTGAATATGTTCAAGGGAGTTATTTTTTAGGAGGTGGGCTTGTCACTTGAACCTAGATTTAGTGGTAGGGTACTTTTATATATTCAGTTTCAAAAAATATCAACAGAATTTGGAGTGCTCCCTGTTTTAAAGGGAAATGAGGGATCATTATATGTTAAATTTATTTGTGAAACAGATTTCGCTCTACTCTAAATCAAAAATTTTTTTTAACAAGATTTTTAGTGTATTCACTTAAATCATGTAAAAAATTTAGTTTTTTTAAATTGCTATAAAGTCATTTATTACTAGAACTAAAGTTTAAAAGTTTATTTGAAAGTCAATATTTCTTGAAGGAGCCACTATTTTATAAAAGAATCAGAAATCACAATTTTAAGTAAAAAAAAAATTTTTTTTTGTTTTTTTTTGCTTTAAAAATAAACCTGTAAACTTGTCGATTTCAAAGTAAACAGCCAACAACCGCTGTTATAATTTAGCAATAAAGTCAAATTGTTTACTTTCATTGAAAAGGGCTTAATATTTTTTTTTCAGATATTGCTACTATTATTAAAAATTGCTACTATTAAGAGAAATCAACATAGAATTATCATTTTAGCGCATAAAAATAATTAAAAAATTAATTGGGATACAAAATATATTAAAAAAAAATATTTGATACTCATTATGTTGAAGTTTTATTTTTAAGACTTCAACATGTTCACGAGAGTGCAAATATGAAAACTCTATTGAATGGTTCAAACATTTTGTAGTAAACAGTTATCGCCTGGTTTACTTTATTCTTAATAAAACTCGTTATAACAGGTCATATTTTTCATCTTGTAGAAGAGAACAAGAGATTAAAGATGTTCTGGTGATTCAAACAGGTTTCTTCATTCTCTCAATTCTGATGCTTATTTAGTTTAGAATTATATGAAACTAACGGGGGGGGGGCTTTGCCCAGTCATAAAATATGCTTAAACATGATATTTTTATTTGTCCAGATTTCATATATATTATTATAGTTGTGATTTCAAAAGTAAAAAAAAAGTATTTGAGTGCCATCAGCTAGAATCAAAACTGAAAGCAAAACTGTAGTATACAAAGTTGGTGACGTTACGACTGCACAAACGTGACATGCATATGAACTGATTGAAAATTAATAATAAATGAAGATAAATGTACAAAATGTATTTTTATCCATTTTAAACCCTTTAAAAACTATTTTCATAAAAGAACGGTCCATAAAAAGATCCAATCATTTGAAGCCCCTAGCATTGCTCTGCGACTTTTAGCTTAAGAGGAGATAGTTTGAAAATATGGAGATGAACAGACAGACATACATTTAGCCTTTTATACAGGGTGTTTCAAAAGTCTTGGGAACATAACGATTTTTAATAACTCAAAAACTATTAGGAGTTGAAAAATGAAATTGATACCGTTGGAAAGGTTAAAGTTTCAAGTTTTGAGGGGAATCTTCAAAGTTGCTCAATATGAGCACCATTCGTCACACGGCAGACATCTAGTCGATAGTCCATTTCCTGCCAAACGCGTTCCAGCATCTTGACGTCAATGGTTCCCACAACTGCCGTTACTCGAGCCTTTAGTTCGTCAATATCTCTTGGAAGGGGCGGCACATAGACTTGTTGCTTGACAAAGCCCCAAAGGGAAAAGTCACACGGGGTAAGATCTGGAGACCTAGGAGGCCAGGGCATGAGAACGTCATCACCTCGCCCAGATCTCCCAATCCATCTACCAGGCAGCCTTGTGTTAAGAAACTGCCTTACTCTAAGACTCCAGTGTGGTGGTGCACCATCTTGTTGAAAAATGAAGTCATCAGATTCTGCTTCTTCCAACTGAGCCATTAACCAGTCTTTCAGCATGTTGAGAAAGGATTCACCAGTGATAGTTGCCTCTTCAAAGAAGAACGGTCCATAGACACCTTTCTTGGAAATTGGACAAAACACGTTCACTTTTGGTGAATCTCGCTCGTGCTCAAGAATTTCATGAGGATTCTCAGTACCCCATATGCGAGTGTTATGCTTGTTAACTTTGCCATTCAGATTGAAGGTCGCCTCATCGCTAAAAACAAGCCGGTCATCAAAGCCGTTATCTTCCAACTTCTCTTGCATTGCAATGCAAAAATCACGGCGAAGTGGCTTATCAGTGTCCTTCAACTTTTGGACCAACTTGAGCTTGTAAGGTACCATTTGCAGTCGTTTCCTTAAGACACGTCAGACAGTTGCTGGAGCAAGCTGAAGTTCCCTGCTGGCTCTTCTCACTGATTTACGGGGGCTCCGCTGAAAGGCTGTCCGAACTTGCTCAACTGCATCTTCTGAAGTTGAAGGGCGACCTGTTCGCTTACTTGGGCACAAACACCCATCTTTCACAAATTTAGCATGCCATCTGACAATGGATTTCCTTTCAGGGGCTTCTTTTTTAAATTTCCTGCGAAATGCACGATTCAGTCTTTGCAAATTGGAGGACGCAAAATGCCTTGTCTTGTTTAGAGAACGCCATTACAGCACCTGGAAAGATAAGACGAAAATCATTAGTATGACCAAAAACTTGATTAAGCAAGCTTTAAAATGGCATCAGTTTCATTTTTCTACCTGGAATAGTTCATGAGATATACGCATTTGTAATGTTCCCAAGACTTTTGAAACACCCTGTATATTAGACTAGCAAAAGTACTCGTTGTTGACTGGGTTCAAAAACAGCCTACAGAAAATGGACTCTGATTTATGAAAGTATGATAGGTTATGAAAAGGAAGGGTTGTAAAGAGATAGCTTCGAATTTGGGGGTATTAAAACCAAAGCAAAATATGATGAAAGTAAAAATAACATAGATAAACCCCATAATTTATTATACCATACCTGTTCACACTGAAACACTTATCACAATATTCTGTGGATCTATATTAAAAAACCTTGTTAAACTTTGTGACATATTTCCATTCTATGGAGGTCAGGCGTGAACGAACACCCCATAATTTTATTATACCATATCTCTTCAAACTGAAACATAATTATCAAAGTATACTTACACTGATAGATATGAAAAGTCTTTATTAAAGTTTGTGCCTATTTCCATTCTATGGAGGCCAGGCATGAGCGCAGACCCCACAATTTTATTATACCATCTCTATTTAAGTTAAAACATACTTATCAAAGTATTATTATATACATTTATATCAAAAACACTTGTACACGTTTTTTTTCAATTTTTTATTTCCATACTTTGTGGACCAAGCGTGTATGCAGACCTCACAATTTTAATGAATCATCATTATGCCAGATCAAACATACCCATTCCTGTGTCTCGATACATCTTCTATCATTATATGTGATCAGTTTTCTATAATAGTCAACCATATAGGACCAGACACACACAGACGTTCAGCTTTATATTATAGATTAGAAACTTCATTAATTTTACTTTCTACTTCCTCATTACTTATCAGATATTTCATCAGTTTTTACCACATAAACATTCTGATATTTACATCCATTTTAAAAGCTATGAACTCAAAATAGAAGCAGCTTCCTAACTTTTGGTGTAGCACTACCAGAAGCAGTGACAAGACAAATCAGTTCCTTTGCTTTTTTTTTTCTCTCATGTTTATATCTCCCCTGTGCATGTACTCTTTTTATTACATTTCTCCAATCTTTCTTTTTCATTTAATAATCATTGAAAAGATTTTTAGTCTTATTTTAATTAAGAAATAATGAAATTAGTTTTTATTAACCCAATCAGACCGGAGCTACTGAACCAAATTTGCCCCTGTACCTGGCCTCCTAGACAAAATCGTGAAAAACATTTAAACATAATTTTTTGCCTTTCATCTACCGCCAGTATTCAGCCTTTGTGTGCCAGTCTGCACAACAGGTGGAGCTTTCCTTGATGCACAGATACTTCCTGCAGTGGGTGCACCAGAACCGTGTTTTCACCTTCTTTTGAGGATTGTTTTTGTAAGATACGCCACGGTGCTGTCTGTTGTATCTCAGCTGTTTCTCCATGAACGCAGCACAGATGTAGTCAGATGAAGTGCCAGCGGGAATTTCAGGGCAGTGATTACCTCATTTTAGGTGTTGAGCACAGGATTCTTGTTGTCCCCTGCAAACAGCTGTAGGACGGTAGTTTCCTACCAGTTCCAGACATAGTGTTTGAATATATCTTGTAAATTACGGAGGTTTTCTGGCAACTGCTTGTGTAGAAAGGTACAGCACATAAGAGTTGTAGCAAGCCCACATGAAGAATTTGGTGAAGAGGTGTCAGGGCCAGCTATAGTGGCATTGTGATTGGGTCATCTAGTCATTCTTGTTGTAACTGCTCATGTACTTGTAGTCCAAGGCAAGCTGTGGAATGCTCACTTCAAATCGAGGCTAAGCAGCGATTGGGTAGCTATTTTTTGCTCCCTAACAACACAAAAACACATCGTAACTCATTATATAACATTTTCGAAAATTACGGTATATTGGTAACTCAGTCTGGTACGGTTAAAACACTTTTTAAAATCTTTTAAAACTATTTTAGGATACATTTTTCATACTGCTTAAAATTTTATTTTGATTTCAATAATTTTATTTTTATACTTTCATAGGCATATTTTTATTATATAAATTCAAATAAAAAACTTATTTAAAAAAAACAAACTTATTTTTATTATTTCATAAACATATTTCTTATAAAATAAAACCTTTTATTTTTAAAATTTTGTTATTAAAAGTGCAAATAAAGACTAATTGTGTTATTTTTATCTGCATAATTTAAATTTTTATTGTATACTTTTCAATATTCTTTTCTTAAATTGTATTTCAATAAATCGCTTCACAATAGAAATACAATAAAAGTAGCAATACACATGGAAAAATTGAAATGGCTTAAAATATTTCAATATTGGTATCTATAGAAAGAGCTTGATGAGCTAAGAAACAATCTTTTTAAATTTTTTAAGTCCAATTAAAATTAAGGAAATTATGACTATTTTTGTGCCTCACATGTTTGGATATTTTTTCCTCTTTAAGATCTATGTGTTTTGTCACATTTTTTTTACACTATTTTTTTTCAGTAAAAATGCTATATCTTTGTTAAAACAGAAGATTAAGCAATGAAATTTAGCATATAAGTGTATTTTTATGCTAGGAATTAGAATATGCTACTGAAAATTTCCAGAAATGAATGGTTCCAAATAATCTGCAGTAAATGCACATAAATATGCTGCAATTCCTTAAAAATGTCATATATCCATTAAAAGAAAAGTTAGATAACTCAAAATTGAATTGTAATGCATTTTTATGTACAAATAAGTGAAATCGAAATCTAGGACTATTTAAAACTGAATATATTGCCATATTTCTTTGGTATTATTGTAGATTAATACCTTCTGTGAACTCCCCACCCCACCTGACCACTTCTCCAAAATATGCGATTTTACCTTTGTAGACAATTACATGTGAATACCTTGGAAAACCTTTAATGAAAGATAAATATGTATTATTTTAGAATTTTATGTAAAATGATTCTCCATTTTGAGCCATTCTAGCATTTAATGCAGTTAACTATTTTTTTCTTTTTCTATAGGAGATAAATCCTGTTCGTCTTTTTTTAATTTTTTTATTTTGTAAGATGAGTATGTGTGGTTTTAAGAGGGTCTTAGTGCAATTATGAGAGATGGGCAAGTTACCACTCTGACTTTGGGTTGATGATAGAGCTAAGGAAAATTATGTGTGAACACCCTGAAGATTTGATAGAAACAAGCTGCGTGGTCCCCCTCTGGTGCTGCATGTGAGATGACGCCACAAAAAATAGTGAAAAAATTATGAATATGAGAAGTGTGAAAGGCCAATGTTGGTTTCACATTTTCACAAAGTTTCAGAAAAATCTAATGGATTGTGCAAACGTCTTTTTTTTTTTTTTTTGCACTTTTGGGGCATTTGTGACCCGTTTTTTGAGTTCCTGGAATGCAGAATCCTAGTGAAAATGGACAAACAGTGCAGTTTCACATGTATATTTGAATTCAGCACCATGGAAAACCATTATATAATGGTTTTCCATACATATCAAGTTTTTGAGTAATATAAAAAAAGAGCTCCAAAAAGGCATTATTTTTTAGCCCTAAAATCGCAAAGGGATGCGAACCAGAATTTTGCCAGGGTCACCCATACTGAATTTATATTAAGAACAATGGCCTCCACATTTTGGCCAAGTTTCAGGAAAATCTAATGCATGGATCAAACGCTATGTGTCAGTTTTGGCCATTTTGGGGCATTTTGGACCTCTTTGACACCAAATCGCAGTGTAAATAAATAATGGTGCAGTTTCAGGCCTTAACACATATATATTTGAGTTGACCACTGTGAAAAACCATTATATAGTCAGACATATCAAGTTTTTGTTGAGAAATATGAAAAAAGAGCCACAAAAAGGGGCGTTTTTAGCACTAAAAGTCCTGCAAAAAAAATTTTTTACCGTGCATATCTATTTAATGAAATACAATTTGTGGCAAAATTTCAGGAAAACTAATGGATGGTTATCTGGCAATTGTCCGAACTAACAGACGGACGCACGGATGCCACTGAAAATATTGGTCCCTCTCCGATAAATCGGAGGACCAACAAAACAAAAACAATTTTAGTGGGGGTTAGTTTCACATAAATTTAATGCAAAATAATTCACCATTTCAAGACCATTCTAGCGTTTTAGGACAGCTGACCAATTTATTTTTTGGTGGGTGTACTTTTCTTTAAGGAAGGATTTTTTTTTTTTTTTTTTTTTTTTAAATTAAAAAAAATTTTTACGTATTTTTTTTTTTTTTTTAAGACCCTTATATGTAGCTTACCAAAGAACTTTGTTTGGTGAGGATCTTTCCAATTGGACTTTGCGTCATTGTTAGGGTTAAAGAAAGTTTTAGGAGGAGGAGGTTTACCACTCATACTTAGGGTTAGAGGTAGGATCAAAGGAGTTTTTTTTTTATTTTATTTTTTTTTTTTTTTAAGGGCGTTTGACCCCGATATTTATGGTTAGTGGGTCATAATTATTGGCTTTGGAAAATGTTATGCCTTAGATTTTGGACATCAAATTACTTTGAAATATGTAAATTTATGTAAACGAAGGGTGTGAAACTTAACAAGAATTATGACAAACAGACAAAAATAAATTTCATTTAAAAGAAGTCACATCACTAACAGAAAACGTGACATTTGAAAAACTTATTAAATATTTTTTGCTTACTTATTTAAATATCAAAAAACACTTTCTGCTAAAGATAATTTTGGATAAATTTAGTTTTTATTTTCAATTACATTTCTTGTTCGAGTGGGATATTATTTTGTTAAACTTTCCAGTTTAAGACTTATTTCTTTACCTGGACTTCAGGCCAAGATCACAGTGTAGTATTCTGATGCTACACTTCGCCTTTTCTGTTCTGTCAGTGAATGAGAAATCCTTCATGACTGAGACAATTTTTATGTTTGTTTCTATCCAGATTGCCCTTTTTTGGGAAAGCAGATTTTCCTCACATTAAAAACTGACCGTGTGTCTAACAGTACTCGTAGGGAGGCAAGTAAATAAAAACTTAACTAGAAACTGAGCACCTCCAACAAATATTTAAATATTGATTTTGCATTTTCTTTTTTATATAATTGGATAGATTAGTGTCCATTCGATTATATTCCACTAAAAAAAAAAATGTGAAAAAAATGAAAAAAATATATTTGGGATAGAGGGAGGTACTGCTTACACACGGAAAGCAAAAAAATCATATTTCACATTTTCCTTTTTTTCAAAACAAAACACTGTTTAATTCACCGTTAAAAACTAATGTAATGGATAAAAGTGCACGTTACATATTTACGAAGCTTACTTTCTTGTCTTTTCAACTATATTTTTTAAAATTGACCAAAAGTAATGCTGGACTGGTTGGGATTGCTTTAATTATATATTCTGATAACCGAATAGCTCTAATTAAGCTAATTATGTTCTGATAATATGAACTCCAACTAAATATGTAAGAACATTTTTTTTTTTTTTTATATTCATATTTTCATGTTAAATTTACAAATCGTTCTGGAATAAAAAACGAAACCAAAAACACGTTTGTTTGCAGTAATACTATCGCTGATATTAATGCTGCTACTGTTGCTTCTTCAGATCGTTTTTAGATTTTCTTTTAAAACGGAATGATTTTTTTTTCCTGGTATCATGATTTTAAATTGCTCGGTACCACAAAAGAAAGCAGGTTACAATTTTATTTTTAATGGATAAATATAGTAAAACGATTGATTTATTTAACAGTGAGTGTCTGTAAGTAACAGTTTTGGACGCCCAAATCTATTAAGTGATATCCCTTCTAGTTAATTTCCAAATTTTATGATGAAATTCTTAAGAGAAACATGGTATGACCATTTACAAATCGGGGGGGGGGGGTCATTACAAAATCTTACTGAAAACACAGTTTTATGATAACATTTTTATCACTTTATTTGCTTAAAACTCTTAAATTTATATAATGTACATTATTATTTATTAATTCATTTGAAAGTATATTCATTTTCAAAGAAAACTGTAGTATTTTGAGGTCTTAAGGTGCTTTGGTTTTTAACATATGACGATTTTAGAAGAACCCTCTTGGAATCCGTAATTATTCAGAGCATTTTATCATCTGTGTGTATTGCTAATAAAAGTGAAGTAACTGATTTGCCTTGTCACCGCTTCTGGTAGCACTACAACTGAAGTTAGGAAGTATGTTAGCTGACTATAATGAACATGTTTAATAAACTATGCATAATAATTATTACACAACAATATAAAAGTTGATATGTCATAAAATAGATAAACCACATCAATAGCAAAATATTTGTAATTTGGTAAAAAGTAATTTTATAGCATTAGATTGTGCAAAAACTATCGTTTTCTCACATATGTTACTTTTATATATGATTTCTGAATTAATTCATTGATATATATAGCCATGTTATATACCATTTTGAAGCGCGTTTTTTGCTCTATCGAATCGTGTTATTTGTTACCGTTCTCAATTTCTTCATTCGTTTTTTTTTTCTTTCAGGCTTTTCAACAGCATAGACAAAATTCAAATACGCACGATTTTCTTGTTCCAGTTCAAATTAGGCTGAAAAGTTTGTAATATCAATGATGTGTTTGGCCCAGGAACCACTAACAAACGTATGGCACAACGGTGGTTCCAGAAATTTCGCAATGGTGACAAGAGCCTCAAAAATGAAGATGGTCGCGGCCAGCCGACTGCGGTTGATAATGAACATTTGAAAGCCTTAATTGAAGTCGATCCTCACAAAACCACTTGAGATGTTGTTGTTGAACTCGAAGTTGACCACTCGTTCGCCATTTAAAGCAAACGGAAGTCAAAAAGCATTGTCGTTTTGAGGTGTCTTCTGCACAACAAAAATGACTCATTTCTGAAGTGGATTGTGACGTGTGATGAGAAGTAGATCCTCTACAACAATTGGCAATATTTGACACAGTAGTTGGATGCTGGAGAAGCTCCACAATACTTCCCAGAAGCCGAAATTGCACCAAAAAAGGTTATGGTGACTGTGTGGTGGTCTGCGGCAGGTTTCATCAATCACAACTCCTTGAATCTGGGCAAAATGATTACGGCGGAGAAGTACTGCTGACAAATTGAAAAAATGCACCAGAAGCTCCAACGTATGTGCCCGAGAGATTGGTCAATATGAGGGATGAATTCTCCTCCATGGCAACGCTCGCCCGCATGTTGCTCAAGCTGAATGAATTGGACTACAAGACTCTGCTTCATCCACCATATTCACCGGACCTCTCACCCACCGATTATCAGTTTTTCAAGCATCTTGACAACTTTCTGTGCGAAAAATGCTTCAAAAGCCGTGATGGTGCTGAATCAGCCTTAAATGACTTCATCGCTTCCAGAACTTTGGATCCCTATGCTCATGGAATAAATAAAATTGTTTTTCATTGGCAAAAATGTGTTGATTTTAATGGTTGTTATTTCGATTAATGAAGTTTATTATGAAAGGAGTTATGATCTTTTGAAGTTGAACGTCAAAAACGACATTATTTTTGCACCAACTTAGCAATTAAAATATAAATTTCTAAGAGAACTGGTTCCTAAAAGTTGAATTGCCTCTGAATATTTCATAGAATCAAAAAATATCAGGCTTCATTTTTTTACTGGTAATCATTTGTTTGTATTGCTGCTAAGGTTTAAGTTTCAATTGGCAAAACTTTTTGATTGGTGTCATACTTTATTTTTCATCATTGAAAACCAAAATTTGTTTTTGACTATTTTTGTTTTTTTTTTCATTTAAAGCATCAAGTTATTTTATTTTATTTTTTGTAGCAATTGTCAAGTCTCCGCTGGCTGGAGATTTCATCATTATGGAGAGCAAAAAGCTATGTGAAGACTTAGATATAGAAATTTCTCCACCATATCTCATACAATCTAAAGTAAGTTATTCTTATTAACAAAAAAAACAGTAATCCATTTAACTGAAACAACTGTTTTGACATTTCTAAAATTCTTTTTGTATTTTTATACAATTTGGAATTATAACTTCCAATATTTATATAACTAATTGTAAAATTAATAAAATATTTTCTCAGACTTTCATCTTTTAAAGTAAAAGTATAAAAACTTTTATATGTTTGTTCGAATAAATAATTAAAATAGTCATAAGTTCGATCTCAATGGTAAAATTAATTTTATGGAAATAACAATTTTACAAAGACAAAATAACTGATATGAGATTTATCAGTTGGCAAAGAGGACGACAGCTAGAAGGAAAATCTAGTATTTCCAGACATACTACAAAGGGATGACCAAACGAATGCTGCATTTAGGATAGTTAAACAGATACCAAATATAAATATTGTTTGAGCAATAAAATGACAATGAATCAAAAATAAACGAAATACAAATTCAAATCCTGAAATTGGTTAAGAGAATAATTGAAGCAGCATATAAGAAAAGATAAGCATATAAGAAAAGATAAGCATATAAGAAAAGATAAGCATATAAGAATAGATAATCATATAAGAATAGATAATCATATAAGAATAGATAATCATATAAGAATAGATAATCATATAAGAATAGATAATCATATAAGAATAGATAATCATATAAGAATAGATAATCATATAAGAATAGATAATCATATAAGAAAAGAATCATATAAGAATAGATAATCATATAAGAATAGATAATCATATAAGAATAAATAATCATATAAGAATAAATAATCATATAAGAATAGATAATCATATAAGACTAAATAATCATATAAGAAAAGATAAGCATATAAGAATAAATAATCATATAAGAATAAATAATCATATAAGAATAAATAATCATATAAGAAAAGATAAGCATATAAGAAAAGATAATCATATAAGAAAAGATAATCATATAAGAAAAGATAATCATATAAGAAAAGATAATCATATAAGAAAAGATAATCATATGAGAAAAGATAATCATATAAGAATAGATAATCATATAAGAATAGATAATCATATAAGAATATATAATCATATGAGAAAAGATAATCATATAAGAATAAATAATAATATAAGAATAGATAATCATATAAGAATAGATAATCATATAAGAAAAGATAATCATATAAGAAAAGATAATCATATAAGAAAAGATAATCATATAAGAAAAGATAATCATATAAGAAAAGATAATCATAGAAAAGATAATCATATAAGAAAAGATAATCATATAAGAATAAATAATCATATAAGAAAAGATAATCATGTAAGAAAAGATAATCATGTAAGAAAAGATAATCATATAAGAAAAGATAATCATGTAAGAAAAGATAATCATATAAGAAAAGATAATCATGTAAGAAAAGATAAGCATGTAAGAAAAGATAAGCATATAAGAAAAGATAAGCATATAAGAAAAGATAAGCATGTAAGAAAAGATAAGCATATAAGAAAAGATAAGCATGTAAGAAAAGATAATCATATAAGAAAAGATAAGCATATAAGAAAAGATAATCATATAAGAATAAATAATCATATAAGAAAAGATAATCATGTAAGAAAAGATAAGCATGTAAGAAAAGATAAGCATATAAGAAAAGATAAGCATATAAGAAAAGATAAGCATGTAAGAAAAGATAAGCATATAAGAAAAGATAATCATATAAGAATAAATAATCATATAAGAAAAGATAATCATGTAAGAAAAGATAAGCATGTAAGAAAAGATAAGCATATAAGAAAAGATAAGCATATAAGAAAAGATAAGCATGTAAGAAAAGATAAGCATATAAGAAAAGATAAGCATGTAAGAAAAGATAATCATATAAGAAAAGATAAGCATATAAGAAAAGATAAGCATGTAAGAAAAGATAAGCATGTAAGAAAAGATAAGCATATAAGAAAAGATAAGCATATAAGAAAAGATAAGCATATAAGAAAAGATAATCATAGAAAAGATAAGCATATAAGAAAAGATAATCATATAAGAAAAGATAAGCATATAAGAAAAGATAAGCATATAAGAAAAGATAAGCATATAAGAAAAGATAAGCATATAAGAAAAGATAATCATATAAGAAAAGATAAGCATATAAGAAAAGATAATCATATAAGAAAAGATAAGCATATAAGAAAAGATAAGCATGTAAGAAAAGATAATCATGTAAGAAAAGATAATCATGTAAGAAAAGATAATCATGTAAGAAAAGATAATCATATAAGAAAAGATAATCATATAAGAAAAGATAATCATATAAGAAAAGATAATCATATAAGAAAAGATAATCATATAAGAAAAGATAATCATATAAGAAAAGATAAGCATATAAGAAAAGATAATCATATAAGAAAAGATAATCATATAAGAAAAGATAAGCATATAAGAAAAGATAAGCATATAAGAAAAGATAATCATATAAGAAAAGATAATCATATAAGAAAAGATAATCATATAAGAAAAGATAATCATATAAGAAAAGATAATCATATAAGAAAAGATAATCATATAAGAAAAGATAATCATATAAGAAAAGATAATCATATAAGAAAAGATAATCATATAAGAAAAGATAAGCATATAAGAAAAGATAATCATATAAGAAAAGATAAGCATATAAGAAAAGATAATCATATAAGAAAAGATAATCATATAAGAAAAGATAAGCATATAAGAAAAGATAATCATATAAGAAAAGATAAGCATATAAGAAAAGATAAGCATGTAAGAAAAGATAATCATGTAAGAAAAGATAATCATGTAAGAAAAGATAATCATATAAGAAAAGATAATCATATAAGAAAAGATAATCATATAAGAAAAGATAATCATATAAGAAAAGATAATCATATAAGAAAAGATAATCATATAAGAAAAGATAATCATATAAGAAAAGATAAGCATATAAGAAAAGATAAGCATGTAAGAAAAGATAATCATGTAAGAAAAGATAATCATGTAAGAAAAGATAATCATATAAGAAAAGATAAGCATAGAAAAGATAAGCATATAAGAAAAGATAAGCATATAAGAAAAGATAAGCATATAAGAAAAGATAATCATATAAGAAAAGATAAGCATATAAGAAAAGATAAGCATGTAAGAAAAGATAATCATGTAAGAAAAGATAATCATATAAGAAAAGATAATCATGTAAGAAAAGATAAGCATGTAAGAAAAGATAATCATATAAGAAAAGATAAGCATATAAGAAAAGATAATCATATAAGAAAAGATAATCATATAAGAAAAGATAATCATATAAGAAAAGATAAGCATATAAGAAAAGATAATCATATAAGAATAGATAAGCATATAAGAAAAGATAATCATAGAAAAGATAATCATATAAGAAAAGATAATCATATAAGAAAAGATAAGCATGTAAGAAAAGATAAGCATATAAGAAAAGATAATCATATAAGAAAAGATAAGCATATAAGAAAAGATAAGCATATAAGAAAAGATAATCATATAAGAAAAGATAAGCATATAAGAAAAGATAAGCATATAAGAAAAGATAATCATATAAGAAAAGATAAGCATATAAGAAAAGATAAGCATATAAGAAAAGATAATCATATAAGAAAAGATAATCATATAAGAAAAGATAAGCATATAAGAAAAGATAAGCATATAAGAAAAGATAAGCATATAAGAAAAGATAATCATATAAGAATAGATAAGCATATAAGAAAAGATAATCATATAAGAATAGATAAGCATATAAGAAAAGATAATCATATAAGAAAAGATAATCATATAAGAAAAGATAATCATAGAAAAGATAATCATATAAGAAAAGATAATCATATAAGAATAGATAAGCATGTAAGAAAAGATAATCATGTAAGAAAAGATAATCATGTAAGAAAAGATAATCATATAAGAAAAGATAATCATATAAGAAAAGATAATCATATAAGAAAAGATAATCATATAAGAAAAGATAATCATATAAGAAAAGATAAGCATGTAAGAAAAGATAAGCATATAAGAATAGATAAGCATATAAGAAAAGATAATCATATAAGAATAGATAATCATATAAGAAAAGATAATCATATAAGAAAAGATAATCATATAAGAAAAGATAAGCATGTAAGAAAAGATAAGCATATAAGAAAAGATAATCATATAAGAAAAGATAAGCATATAAGAAAAGATAATCATATAAGAAAAGATAAGCATATAAGAAAAGATAAGCATATAAGAAAAGATAATCATATAAGAAAAGATAATCATATAAGAAAAGATAAGCATATAAGAAAAGATAAGCATATAAGAAAAGATAAGCATATAAGAAAAGATAATCATATAAGAATAGATAAGCATATAAGAAAAGATAAGCATATAAGAAAAGATAATCATATAAGAAAAGATAATCATATAAGAAAAGATAATCATATAAGAAAAGATAATCATATAAGAAAAGATAATCATATAAGAAAAGATAAGCATGTAAGAAAAGATAAGCATGTAAGAAAAGATAATCATATAAGAATAGATAAGCATGTAAGAAAAGATAAGCATATAAGAAAAGATAAGCATATAAGAAAAGATAATCATATAAGAAAAGATAATCATATAAGAAAAGATAATCATATAAGAAAAGATAATCATATAAGAAAAGATAATCATATAAGAAAAGATAAGCATGTAAGAAAAGATAAGCATGTAAGAAAAGATAATCATATAAGAATAGATAAGCATATAAGAAAAGATAAGCATATAAGAAAAGATAAGCATATAAGAAAAGATAATCATATAAGAAAAGATAATCATATAAGAAAAGATAAGCATATAAGAAAAGATAATCATATAAGAAAAGATAAGCATATAAGAAAAGATAATCATATAAGAAAAGATAATCATATAAGAAAAGATAATCATATAAGAAAAGATAAGCATATAAGAAAAGATAAGCATATAAGAAAAGATAAGCATATAAGAAAAGATAAGCATGTAAGAAAAGATAATCATGTAAGAAAAGATAATCATATAAGAATAGATAAGCATATAAGAAAAGATAATCATATAAGAATAGATAAGCATATAAGAAAAGATAATCATAGAAAAGATAATCATATAAGAAAAGATAATCATATAAGAAAAGATAAGCATATAAGAAAAGATAATCATAGAAAAGATAATCATATAAGAAAAGATAATCATATAAGAAAAGATAATCATATAAGAAAAGATAAGCATATAAGAAAAGATAAGCATATAAGAAAAGATAAGCATATAAGAAAAGATAATCATATAAGAATAGATAAGCATATAAGAAAAGATAAGCATATAAGAAAAGATAATCATATAAGAAAAGATAATCATATAAGAAAAGATAAGCATGTAAGAAAAGATAATCATGTAAGAAAAGATAATCATATAAGAAAAGATAATCATATAAGAAAAGATAAGCATATAAGAAAAGATAATCATATAAGAATAGATAAGCATATAAGAAAAGATAAGCATGTAAGAAAAGATAATCATATAAGAAAAGATAATCATATAAGAAAAGATAATCATATAAGAAAAGATAAGCATATAAGAAAAGATAAGCATATAAGAAAAGATAAGCATATAAGAAAAGATAATCATATAAGAAAAGATAATCATATAAGAAAAGATAAGCATGTAAGAAAAGATAATCATGTAAGAAAAGATAATCATATAAGAAAAGATAATCATATAAGAAAAGATAAGCATATAAGAAAAGATAATCATATAAGAATAGATAAGCATATAAGAAAAGATAAGCATATAAGAAAAGATAATCATATAAGAAAAGATAATCATATAAGAAAAGATAAGCATATAAGAAAAGATAATCATATAAGAAAAGATAATCATATAAGAAAAGATAATCATATAAGAAAAGATAATCATATAAGAAAAGATAATCATATAAGAAAAGATAATCATATAAGAAAAGATAAGCATATAAGAAAAGATAAGCATAGAAAAGATAATCATATAAGAAAAGATAATCATATAAGAAAAGATAAGCATATAAGAAAAGATAATCATATAAGAAAAGATAAGCATATAAGAAAAGATAATCATAGAAAAGATAATCATATAAGAAAAGATAAGCATATAAGAAAAGATAATCATATAAGAAAAGATAAGCATATAAGAAAAGATAAGCATGTAAGAAAAGATAATCATATAAGAAAAGATAAGCATATAAGAAAAGATAAGCATATAAGAAAAGATAAGCATGTAAGAAAAGATAAGCATGTAAGAAAAGATAAGCATATAAGAAAAGATAATCATATAAGAAAAGATAAGCATATAAGAAAAGATAATCATATAAGAAAAGATAAGCATATAAGAAAAGATAATCATATAAGAAAAGATAATCATATAAGAAAAGATAATCATATAAGAAAAGATAATCATATAAGAAAAGATAATCATATAAGAAAAGATAATCATATAAGAAAAGATAATCATATAAGAAAAGATAAGCATATAAGAAAAGATAAGCATGTAAGAAAAGATAATCATATAAGAAAAGATAAGCATATAAGAAAAGATAATCATATAAGAAAAGATAAGCATATAAGAAAAGATAATCATATAAGAAAAGATAAGCATATAAGAAAAGATAATCATATAAGAAAAGATAAGCATATAAGAAAAGATAATCATATAAGAAAAGATAAGCATGTAAGAAAAGATAATCATATAAGAAAAGATAAGCATATAAGAAAAGATAAGCATATAAGAAAAGATAAGCATATAAGAAAAGATAATCATATAAGAAAAGATAAGCATATAAGAAAAGATAAGCATATAAGAAAAGATAAGCATATAAGAAAAGATAATCATATAAGAAAAGATAATCATAGAAAAGATAAGCATATAAGAAAAGATAATCATATAAGAAAAGATAATCATATAAGAAAAGATAATCATATAAGAAAAGATAATCATATAAGAAAAGATAATCATATAAGAAAAGATAATCATATAAGAAAAGATAAGCATATAAGAAAAGATAAGCATGTAAGAAAAGATAATCATATAAGAAAAGATAAGCATATAAGAAAAGATAATCATATAAGAAAAGATAAGCATATAAGAAAAGATAATCATATAAGAAAAGATAAGCATATAAGAAAAGATAATCATATAAGAAAAGATAATCATATAAGAAAAGATAAGCATATAAGAAAAGATAAGCATATAAGAAAAGATAATCATATAAGAAAAGATAATCATATAAGAAAAGATAATCATATAAGAAAAGATAATCATATAAGAAAAGATAATCATATAAGAAAAGATAATCATATAAGAAAAGATAAGCATATAAGAAAAGATAAGCATAGAAAAGATAAGCATATAAGAAAAGATAATCATATAAGAAAAGATAATCATATAAGAAAAGATAATCATAAGAAAAGATAATCATATAAGAAAAGATAATCATATAAGAAAAGATAATCATATAAGAATAGATAAGCATATAAGAAAAGATAATCATAGATAAAATGCAATTTAGTTTTGTGGTTGAAGACTACTGAGGCTATATTTACCTTTTTAAGAAGAAAACCCTGTATTTTGATTTTATGAATTTGAAGAAAGCTTTTTTTATATACTCATGTTCACTCCATATTGCCACTTGGACATAAAGAGCTACTATTTGGGGTCATGTCTAGGAAAGATTAACAAGATATTTGTTTATGTTACATTTAAACTTCTGCATGTCAGTACAGCCAGAGAAGCAGGCAGGAGAAAGGGAATTCCAAAGTCTAGCTGTTCGAGGGAAGAAACTATTAGAATAGAAAGCTTTCTAGCATTTAGGGACATCAACAGTGAAGGGGTGAGATCTTTTTTCAGCAGGTTTGTTAGGGATATGTATGTTGAAGGGGTACAAGTGAAACGAGTTCATCAGAACATATTCCATTAAAATATTTATAAAACAGGCACAGTGATACAAAATTGCGGCGATGGGACAGGGGCTGGAGCTTAGTTGATAAAGTGGGACCGATTAGATTGACAACTCTTTTTTTAACTTTATTTAAGAGGGAGAGACTAGTGGTAGATGCACCAGCCCAGATGTGGCAACAATACTCCATGCATGGGCGAATGGTGGCCTTGTAGAGGTACAGGATACTCTCAAGTGTGAGTAGTCTTCTAGCTTGATAGAGGGAACCCACCTTCTTTGCAGCAGCCTTTGCAATGTCCTCTATGTATTTGTTCCAGTTCATATTCCTCACAAATGTTAAGCCGAGGAGTTTGAAGGTAGAATTCTCAGGCAGGGTGCTATTTGTCATGGATATAGGGGGTCTTGTAATTGTTAAAGAAGAGCAGCTTAGTTTTACTAGCATTAAATGTTATCATCTATTTACGGCCCCATTCCATTATAGTCTGGAGGTCATTTTCTAACGATTTTGCCATTGTTTTTTGAGAAAATGCCAACAGAAATTATCTACTAGGGTCAAATGAATGGTTGGTTAGGGTTGTACAAGCAAGAAATGCTCAAAGTTATGTTAAAATTAACATGTCCAGTGACAGCTTAAATGTTCAAGTAAGAAGTTTTGCTATTACTAACCAGCAAAGTGTTACCACTATCAACGAAGAAAAGGGTCTATCTATATGTACACAATGTGATGATATATCGAAGTGGAACTTAGCCAGTGAGATTTGAGGATATTAGGTGCATGGAGAAATGATATGAGAATGGTACGATGGATGTGTAAAAAGAATATCAAAAACAGACTTAGTTCTGATGAGCTCAGAGGAAAATTAAATCTGGAGAGATGTGTACAGAACAGAAGACTTTAATGATATGATCATGTTGAAAGAATGGATGAGAATTCTTGGATTAATGGATATAAAACAGTTAAGGTGGCAGGTTCAGTTTGTAGGAAAAGACCACAGAAAACCTGGGAGGAAGTAATAAGGATGAACTTAAAAGAAAGGTAGATAAAAAAAAAAAGACCTGGGTAAACATATGTTCACTTGGAAGTCAATTTCTAAAGGCCACGTGCCAGCATGTAAAACAAATGTTAAACTGAATATGACGATCATGAGAAGATATGTTGGCAGAGATAGTGGAATAGTAAAACATTTTCTATTGAATTAAATACTTCTTCCACAGTTTCCTGTGCGTCATGAGTAAGTTGCTGGAATCTATTAAATAGTGAAGTAAAAATAACATTCTTAGTGACATGCAATATGGTTTCCGTTCTGCTAGATCTACAGCAGATGTGCTAACGGTTATATCTCATAGAATCTTTCTAGGGCAATTGCTCTTGACATATTAAAGGCCTTTGATAGAGTATGGCGTAAAGGTTTACTTCACAGGATCTTCAGCTATGGTATAGCTGGAAATGTCTTCTCAATTATTAAATCATTTCTCTCCGATAGGTTCATAAGAGTAGTGGTTGATGGGCAGAAAGCAGAAGCTCAAAGTATTAATGCCTCAGGGGTCCATCCTGGGCCCAATTCTCTTCCTGATCTACATTAATGATCTTCCAAATCACATCCTTACATCATTCGTAGATATTTATGCTGATAACACTACTATCTATGGTAGCACATCAAAGACCGTAAACGACCAAGTTCTCTCAGATTCTTTCTTTCCTCTGATCCCTAGCAAGTGATACAATGAGGAAAGAAGTGGCTTGTTACTTTTAATGCATGTAAAACCAAGCTTTTATCTTTACGTCATGAATGCTCTGATCCCCATCTGGCATCAATTGAAATGAATGGCTCTCGTCTTGGGGAAGCCTCATGTTTGGGCAAGCTTCTGGGCTTGACTTTTACTCCTGATCTGAAATGGAACACATACATTAAATCCATTGCCAAGGTCATTGGAAAAGTAGTGGGATCCTTCTATTGATCCAGTAGAGATACCTCACTACTGATGCAACTCTCTCTCTATATCTATATAAGAGCCAGGTACATCCAAGAATGGAGTACTGTTGCGACATTTGGGCAGGAGCTGCTAAAAAGGACTTATCTTGCCTTGATAGAGTGTTCAAAATAGACTTTGTAGCCTCATAGGGGAGGACCTTTTCTCTTCCCTGCAATCTCTTTCTCACAGAAGAGATGTTGCAAGTTTGTCTCTACTTTATCATTATTTTCATGGCAAGTATTCAACTGAGCTCCAATCTATAGTCCCCCCTCCTCACCAAACTTCACAAGAAACACCCGTCTAGCAGAAAATACTATCAATAATTTCTCCCACTCTTTATCTGTGCCTAAACCTAAACGTAGATTCCTAAACAAAGCTTCTTTCTTAGAACTGCACGCCTATGGAATTGCTTTCTGTTTTCCTGCTTTCCAGCTAACTACAATATGGTTGTCTTCAAGTCTAACGTAAACATTTTGATGAGCCGTTCCATATAAGTTAACAAATTTAGCAAATTTCCATGACTAACGATTACTATATTGTCCAATTGTCTACTGTCCACTCTTTAACCCTTACCCTCGAGTGGCCTCTTGGCCTTGATAAGTGATGATGCCTATGTAAAAATAAAAATAGTTTTCTCCAATGATTTCTATATTTATAGGATGTCAAAAATTATAAATTGTGATAACGAACAAAACAAGCAAACTTTTTAAATAAATCAGTTTATTATAATAATTCTTTATCTTAAAAACTTTGACTAAAAAAAATTGAAAAAATTTTTCTTCATCTTTTTTACCAAATTAAGAAAAATAAAAGGACAAAATTTTTCATCTATTGGGATTGATGTCTTAGAACCTTTAATATAAATCTACTGTTAAATCGAACATCTTATTGCAACATGTGTTGAAAATATTTATTTGATCATCAATTTAAATTCCAATATCACTATCTCAAATCATCTAAATTTCTCGAAAAGTTGATTGTGGTTGTAGTGCCATTTCTTCTTTTGGAGAGAACAGCTTTTTTTATGAAACGTTTTATCTTTGTCTGGAAATAAGGAATTCTCTAAAGATATTCCTAGATATTCTGTTACAATTAAAAAACAATTTAATTTGATTAGTTTGTTTAATATTCAGTTCCATATGGTTTTCTTTTTTATCTTTTACTTCCTGCTCTAAGTTCACTTTTTTATATTTATATGCTGATAAAGTTCAATTTTTTTTTTCACTGACATTGATATTGAAAGTCTATTTTTCTATGCAAAAGTTATTAAAATGAACTAATATAATTCAGTCATGGATATGAGAGTGAGTTCATGAAGGTTAATTAATTTGCATATTCTTTTGAAAAATGAACTTTAATCATTTAGTTTCTTATTGGATGATTGCTTTCATTTTATTATTACGCTCAGTTCTATTTCTGCATATTTTGTGCATAATTGTGTAAAATTTAGGATGAAAAAATTCTAACATATGCTTGTCTGTGTGTATGTGGAACAGTCTCTACCAAACTTCTCTCTCAATTTTTTGTCTACAGACTTGACACTTAATATATAGGTGATTTGGACCTGTGGAACAAATTCGATTTGGTTTTTAATTGGTAAAAATAACTACTAAGGGGTCAAAAAAAATTTATAAATTGACCTTGGCAGGAGTAAGTTGACTAAACCTGTTGCTTAATGTGCATGCGCAAATATACAGTTATAGGTTAAAGTCACTTAATTTTTAATATTTTATCATCCATCTCTTGATAGCACAAACAATGACAACTTGAGCTGGAACGGTAAATGTTTTAGTTTCAATTGTAGTTGATAGCCCTCAAGTCATATTTTTTAAACTTCTGAAACACATGTACTAAAAGCGTTAAAAAACAACAAAATGTACTAAGTACATGCGTTTCTGTTAATCATTGTATTTATAACTTCTTACATGTACTTAAGGTAGAATTGTGTTTTTTAGTGGTAAAAAAACCCAAAAAAAACAAATATATAAAAAATAAAAGGTACTTGTGCACTTATGCTACCATACTGAAATAATGTTATTATTTAGAAACCCATTCTTAACATGGGAGGGAAGGTTGTTTTGTTAACTATTCTTTACTTTCACCTAACAAAAAAATAAAAAAGATATTGTGAAACTGGAATTTAATTTGAAAATAGTTTTTAAAAAATAGCACGGTAACATAAGTGCATAAGCACCTGTCAATTTCGTTCTTAAATAAATTCAAACATCTTTCACTGACTCATTCTGGCTGACTTCGGGTTCGATCCCCCCTCCGACGAGTTCTTTTTTATTTAACACCACTACAAACACCCGGGCAATGACGACGACGTAGGTTTGTTTGTTATAAGCGAAGTAAAAAAAGAAAACAACATTAACACTTAAGCGGGGAAAAAAAAACTAACGTAAGGTAAACAAACGATGAAAACAGAAAAATGAACACATGAAAAATGGCTTAAATAAGCTTGTTTCGATATTAAAATTTAAAAACTCGGTGGGTACCCGGGTGTTTTTGGTTGTCACTAAGAATAAGCGAAGTAAAAAAAAAAAAAACAGAAAAACGAACGTTACGTGAAAAATGGCTTAAATAACACTGATTCAATATTTAAATTTAAAAAATCGAAAAAAAAAAAAACAACCATCTCACACCACGATTCAAACCCAAAACTTTTAGATAATGAACCAAGGACTTAAGCAACTGAGCTAAAGCGACGTACATGAAGTTCGGTTTTTCAACTATTTAAAGTAAATCAGGTCACGACGTCATCTGACGCATGCGTAGAATCGGTCATTGTTACGAGAGAACCGTTTTTGTTGACCCCCCCACCCCCTGTCGAAAATTGTCGATTTCGGGATGAAAAAGTTAACGTTTTTGGCCAATTTTTCGAGCAAAGGATGGAGCTTTGATGTGATACCGAGTTTGTGAATTTTCATCGTGTCTGTCGAAAGTTTTTAGCAGACATCCAAACATACACACATACATACATTTTCGCTTTTATATATGTATATAGGTGTCAACTGATACCACTGCGTTTCCAAGTGGACTGTGGGCATTAATCACACAATCCTCAGGTACTGTGGTGAGGAATAGGTCTAGAAGTGAAACCTGCTGAGGTTCATGATCTGGTAGGCCAGTTGGAAACATTACTGTCTATGTGAGGGAATGGAGAAGCTATTAGTGGAGCATCCAGCTGCATCTGTGTAATCTGAGAAACCAAGCCAATTTTTATGGTCGACATTAAAGTCACCAAACGCATGTATTTGGGCCTTACTATCCAAGGAGAGTGCTGCATCTATACTATCAAAGTCATGATCGATTAGAGTACAATCCTGACTTGATGAAAAACAGTAGAGAAAATATAAGTAACTAACGTAGTGATGAAATGTTAGTCGAAAGCACATAAAAGCCTGGTCATCCGATTCAATATTTTTCTCTCTAGAAACATTATTGTCTATGTGAGGGAATGGGCTATAGAGAAGCTATGTGGAGCATCCAGCTACATCTGTGTAACCTGAGAAACCAAGCCAATTTTTATGGTCAACATTAAAGTCACCAAGTGCATGTATTTGGGCGTTACTATCCAAGGAGAGTGCAGAGACATGATCGATTAGGGTATAATCCTGACTTGAGTAAAAACGACAGAGAAAATATATGTAACCAACGCAATGATGAAATGTTAGTTGAAAGCATATAAAAGCCTGGCCATCCGATTCAAGATTTTTCTCTCTAGTTTAAGGGAATGTGCTACGAATATAGACTCTAAGCACATGCATACATCTATCCGAGTCCTTACGGCAAAGAGGGAGGTATCCTGCAATGTTAAAGTAGTTGGAGGGGATTGAAGAGTGTGAGTTTGTTTCACTTAATGCTAAGATATCCGGGGAGTTTACTAAAAGAGAAGACTCTACATCATATATATAACTTCTAAGTCCACGGATATTTGTTAAAGTGAGCCTTAAGGGCGAAGGTGAATTGGTTTTGTTTGGGTGGTTGTCTGGTTTTATTGTGATATTTATTTGAGTTGTCATTTAGTTAAGTTTTTGTTTTATGTCAGGTTAGGGGAAGAGTGTTGAGCAAAGTGGACCTGTCTTGACGCCACGTATATACACACAGTGGTCCATTAACCGAGTCCAGACTAGAATGTGTGGTCTCATGAAAGCCAACCAGATATACCAGCAGGGTCCCTTTCCATGTGCAACATGGCACTACAATTATCCTGATATTATACATCTGATGATAGAGCAGCCAGTCTAAGCGTTACCAAAGAGATAGGGCACCTGTACTGTCAGTCAGAAACAACCGCAAGACAAACTGTCAATCAGTTACCCTCAACTTCTCAAACAAGACCGGCCCAAACAAGTCTAGTGAGCACAAGTGGCATGCAAGCAAAATTTCTCAGTTTCTGAGAGAAAGAGAGAAATTTAAAATAGGGAATAGGGGAACAGAGTTCAATGTCCTAGTCAGGAAATAAGGCCAAGCACAGTGACTCTGGTGAGTCCCTGGTATTGTACCTCTGGCAAAGAAGTGTGAAAGCCGGCGATAGGAAGAGCCTATCTACTCCTTAAGCAAGTTACGTTTGCTAGCTGGGAATTTGTTCGAGTCTGCAGCTCCAGGAAAGTTGTCAACCATGACTGAAGAGGCCTCGCTTTCTTTTATCAGAGTTTTTTTTCTCTTAGATGGATGATCTGACAAGATCTACAGGTACATCACACCGAGAGGGTTAACCATACGCCTGGTTTCTACACCAGGTATTTCTGCGCTCTGCATGGATGAAGATATTGAGTATCTTACTTTAAAGTTTTTCTCTATTTTTCATTTTTTGGAGATAGATTCCATTCTAACATTTACAAGAAATTTTATCTTTCAAGTATCAATTTGCTCTAGCAACTAATTTGTTTTAAAATAAATGATTAGGATATTAATGATTATTTGAATATGTAAGAGAATATAAAGCAAAGAAAACAGAAGAAATGGTAGGACTAGATCTACATAAAGAGGTTCGACACAACACAGATAAATAGATGCACTTAACTTGGTGTTCTTCATGCTGGTCTAGCTAAAAGACCAGTGTCTCCATGTGGAATAAATTGGGGTGCAAAGATTAGCGTTTATTTGAGAGCAGTAAGAGGAAGGGAGGATCTGCCTTAAGAGCCAAATGTGTGGTTTGATTTTAATACTTCCTTCTTTTACTTAATTGAAACTATAATCTTTGATTTCTGTATTAATAATTTAAAACATACAAACTCATTTACCAAAGATGATGAATGCTAGAAAAGAGATGCGTATTCCCACTGTTTCTATTGTGTATATACATATATTGCTAACTAGTATATTACAAACAAATGACATGTGATGACAGTTTCAGGAGGGTAGATAGCACAGAATATAGAAATGGAATAAAATAATACAATAAAATAAATTTCATTTTTTATTAATATTTATTTTAAAGATAGATTAAGTGATGGTTAAAATTTTAAAGATTTAAGCTTTTTTTAAAATGCAAATCCATCTTACAAAATTTCATTATATTTTATTGTATAACATGCGGAGTAGACTTTCCAGTTAAAATGAATTCAGATAAGAATGGGAGTTTGGAAATGTGGTTTAAAATACACTATAAATACATTTAAAAACATAAATTAAGTTTATAGAATAAGTTAAAATAACAAAGGGATAAAAAAAATTACAATTAAATTTTATTATGCTTTCAGTTCAAAAGGAACTACAATATTTTGGGATAGGGAAACCTCTTTAGACCATGGCATTTCGAAGCCAAATGCTTCTCTTCAGAAGAGGGGGAGTAATGACATATATTATACAGAGAAGAAATTTTAAAAAAGATAATATTGCCTTTATAGAAAGAGGATCAAACGAAAAACATGAAGCTGTACTGAGACTAAAGCTGATTCTAGGACTGCCAGCAATCACTGTAAAAGAGTAATAAAGAATGCGAGAGGGTTATATGCTCAGTCCGTTTAGTTCAAAGTAGCTAAGCAGCGGCTTGGTTCCCACCAGTTTTGGCAAATAGCAAACAGGATCCTAAACAGAATCATGTGCTCTATCCCAATCATCATCAATGGATCTGAGGTAATCTCATCAGCATCAGACAAAGCCAAACTCTTTACCAAGAACTTTGCAATACCCTATGTGACTAAGGCTGTCAACCCTTCGTATTTCCTCTTTTATCAGAAAACGCACTATGCAACATACAAATATCTGTGCGTGATGTTGCCAAGCTAATCAAAAACTTTGATTCCAGTAAAGCAACTGACCCTAATGGCATTTCAGTTATAACGCTGAAAAAGCTTCAACCAGAACTAGTTCCCATACTTACAAAGCTGTTTAAGCATTGTCTTAAAGAGAATTGCTTCCCAACACCCTGGAAAACCTCACCAATATGCCCTGTATTTAAGAATTCAGGTGATCGATCATCTTCTTCTCAGTACAGACTAATAAACCTCCTGTGCGTCATGAGTAAGTTGCTGGAATCCGTGTTAAATGGAGAAGTAGTTAACCATCTCAGCAAAAATAACCTTCTTAGTGACATGCAATATGGTTTCCATTCCGCTAGATCTACAGCAGATGTGCTAACAATTATATCTCATAGGATTAGTGAATCTCTCTATGGAGGCTTCCTTTCTGGGGCAATTGCTCTTGACATATCAAAGACCTTTGATAGAGTATGGCATAAAGGCCTACTTCACAAGATTTCCAGCTAAGTTATAGCTGGAAATGTTTTCTCAATTATTAAACCATTTCTCTCTGATAGGTTCACTAGGTTGATAGGCAGAAATCAGAAGCTCATAGTATTAATGCTGGAGTCCCTCAGGGGCTCATCTCGAGCCCAACTGTCTTACTGATCTACATCAATGATCTTTCAAATCACATCCTAAGATCATTCGAAGACATTTATGCTGATGACATTACCATCTATGTCAACACATCAAAGGCCGTAAATGACCAAGTTCTCTCTGATTCTCTCTCCTCTGATCTGGAGCACGTGGTGGAATGGGCAAAGAAGTGGCTGGTTACTTTTAATGCATCTAAAGCCAAGCTTCTATCTTTGTATCCTCAACGCTCTGATCTATCTGACATCAATTGAAATGAATGGTCCTTGTCTTGGAGGCTCCATGTTTTGACAAGCTTTTGGGCTGGAAAAATGGTGGGATCCTTCTAGTACTCCAGTAGATATCTCACTGCTGATGCAATTCTCTACCTAAATAAGAGTCAGGTACATCCACATATGGAGTACTGTTGCCACATCTGGGCAGAAGCTGCTGGACAACTCTTATGCTTCGACAAAGTTCAAAATAGACTTCGTAACCTGGTGGGAGTGCCCTTTTCTCTTCCCTGCAACCTCTTTCCCACAGAAGAGATATTACGAGCCTGTCTTTACTCTCTCATTATTTTCATGGCAGGTGTCTGTCTGAGCTCCAATCTATGGTCCCCCCTAACCAGACTTTCATGAAAAACACTTGTCTAGCTGAAACCACTATCAAGAATTTCCCCCACTCTTTTTCTGTGCCTAATCTTAAACATAGATTCTATTAACAAAGCTTCTTTCTTATAACTGCACTCTCTTCCATTTGCCTGCTTTCCAGCTGACTACAATTTGATCATATTCAAGTCCAACATAAACAAATTCTTGATGAGCCATCCCCTTAAGTAATCCAATTTACCAAATTTCCACTACTAACGATTACTATGGCATTTTCCCATTGACTATTGTACACTCTTTAACCCTTATCCTCGAGTGACCTTTGGGCCTTGATAAGTAGTGACCCCTTTGTAAAAAAAAAAAAAGGGAAAAGCTATAAAGGGCTATAGTGCCATGGGTTACTTATTAATTTATGCCCGTTATTTTTTGGGGTGGGGGAGATAAGATTGTAATCCCAGATCGATCCTGGACTAATCCAACTGCCAAATTCCATTTGCTTCAGTAACTGGATAACTTTCAGATTACAATCCAATTGTTATCCAATGTAATCCACAGTGATCCCACTGAAAGACAGAACTTTCATTGATCTTGTGTGACATCACAACCAAAACGAAAACAGTTGTCTAGACAGGATTTGCAGTGATCTGACAGACCGAAATATCTTGATGAAGTGGAAGCATTACAGTACAGTACAAAATATGAGATATCTCCAAAAATAAAAGCAAGACCATACAAAAACTGCTAAATTGTGCGAACCACTTATGAAGCAATTAAGTTATTGCTTATTCACCAAACCTGTTTTCTTGCTCTTATTTACTTATACTGCTTCCCTCTTTTTGGAAATCATTCTATGACTAAGTGTAATGTTTAAATATAAGGCCCATAATGGCCACATGTATATTGTTACTGATGTATGTTACTAAAATAACTGGCACAAATGTTATTTCTATATGTCTGCTTTAAAGTAATAATGCTTTGCCTCTAAGACGCCTTCCTGTCTGTTTTGCATGATAAACATTAAAAATCCTTATACTCCTAAATCCTCCCCAAATCATTGTATATCTATATTGTATATTAATGCTGTATTTTGTAAGTATATCATCTCTCCTGTTTCAACTTGACAAAAAACCAGTTGCTCTTCTCCCCAAGCTGATATAAAATCACATACTTTGCATGTACCTTGAAGGAGAGTTTAGCTTTCAGTCCTAAACTTTAGTAGGCTGACCTTTTCAAAATCGATTGCTAAGCGATACATTAGCTTAACCTATATTCATACTCTATAGAATATCTATAAAATAGATAACTAATAACCACAGTTTGTGCCCAGATTATATGTGATCTATATTAACTAGCAACTATATCTTTCTTACATTAGATGGGATAAAGTACTGGTGATTATCTTTACTTGAAAACTAACACCTACAGCATATTCGAAACGTACCCTAACCCTTATACTATAATTTTCCAATTAGTTACTAATCCACAAACCATATTTGATCTTAACCCTAGTAGATATTTACCTTTAATCTACACCCCACACTCATACATACCTCCTTTAAAAACATAACCAATCTTAATCCTATTCAAAGCAGATACTAATTCTTTGATACTAACTTTATCAATCCTAACTATCCATGCCATGCGGGAGCATAGAAATAACTGGCTTTGAAACCTGGTGCAGGGAAAACCCTTCCAGTGCTGATGGACTAGTATATCTGGTTAGGTCATCCATCTCCGATTTGTAAACCTGTGCCACTGACCTCATATGCCTTGGCACTAAACAGAGGAGGGAGGCCTCTTCATTTCTGGATGATAACCTCCCTAGAGCTTGATCAAATAACTGGTTTGCAAACCTAAACTGCTTAAGGAGTATAGATAGGCAGAGCCTATCTATACTCCATACTCCTTCTTTGCCTATTAGCCAGGTGCAGAGGTGCGGTCACAAGGACTCATTAGAGACACCTAGTGTTTAGCCTTGTTTCCTGACTAGGGTAATGAATGCCATCCCCCACATTTGCCTTATTCCCTTCCCCTATACCTGGGTATCTTAGAGGTGCTTATTTACCATATATGCTAACATGATTGGACTGGGCCACTCCTGTCGGACAGTTTTGAGGGTACCGGTTTGACAGTTGCTGGTTGCTAACTGACAGTACATAAGCCCTAACTCTTTGGTAGCGCTTAGAGCAGCTGTTCTATCATCACTTGTGTAATATTGGAATAATTGTAGTGCCATGTCGTGCATGGAAAGGCACCCTGCACTCATCTCTGGTGGGTATTCCCGAGGCTACATTCTGTGGATGAGGAACCGGCTGATGATCTACTCATGTTGCATAATGACATGTATCTCTGTTTTGCCTAGCACCTCAATCTAGATCTGAAACTACTAAATAGAATGAAATGACAACTCAATCCAAAAAAATGTTCAACCCAGACACACACTCACGCTTTCTCCCTTGAGGCTTGCATTTACACATATGAGAACTTAGAACTTAGATGATGTAGAATCATTTCTCGTAGCAAACTACTCCGATATCTAGATGAAACTAACTTGCACTCCTCCATCCCCTCTAACATCTTTAACATGTCTGGTTATCTTCCACTTTGGCTTAAGGACTTTAACAGGAACAGACTTGGAGTCTATATTTGTAACACCCTCCCCATGTCTTGGGAATCTAAACTAGAACCAGGTGACCAGGCCTTCATGTGCTTTAAACTAAATTTACAACATAGCATTAGCTACCTGTATTTTCTTTATTGCTCTCCATCAACTGTACTCTAATCAATCATGTCTCTTACAGCATAGAAGTAGTACTCTCCCTTGACACTAGCGCCAAAACATACTAAAATAAGGCTGACAGGGATGCCATTACAGATCACATCAGAGATGTCCCATGGGGAAATATCTTTTCTCTTCCTGCAGAATAGTGCGCTAATGAGACTACTGAAGTTCTATAGCAACACCCACTCTTCCCAATGGTTTACTTCTACTTGCGCAGCTGCCATTGCTCAGAGGCAACATGCATACCGTAGATTTATCCAGCATAAATCCTGTACAAACAGACAAAGTATATAGAAGCTAGAAGTAATTGTAAGAAAGAAGTAGCAACAGCTAAGAATGAATATACTGAAACCACCTGGAAACGCATTGAAGCGCAGAAATTAGCAACTCATGATTTCTGGAAAATCTACAATAGTTTAGTAAATAATGGGTAATCAATAATTCCCCCACTATCCAACAATCATGAGGATGTTTGCACAGCGACTGAGATAGCTAACATGTTTGCCTGTTATTTTCCCTCAAACTCTACCTTGGACCCAGCAAACCATTTTCTCCCTGATTTTCCTCTGCGGACAGAAACCACACTAGATGATCTGAAAATAACCCCTTCTCAAGTACATGATATCATAAAAAACCTAGACACCTCAAAAGCATGTGGACCTGATCTCATCCCGGCTGTGCTATTAAAAAAATGCTCCGCTGAGGTTGCTCCAGTTCTCTCTAAACTCTTTAACACATGTTTTAACAAATCTTGCTTTTCTGACTGCTGGAATATTGCTTCTGTGGTACCAGTTTACAAAATCTCTAGTGAACAAACTGACCCATTAAATTATTGCCCAATTAACCTCCTCCCGCTTTTCGCCAAAATATTTGAGTCTTTAATTAATCAAACTCTAGTCCACCACCTTACAGCTACTAAACTTCTGTTTGACCATCAATATGGATTTAGGCAAGCCCATTCTACTGCAGATATTCTAACTGCAATCTCTGAACATGATGGTCTTCTCATGAAAATAAAAGTTATTGTACTACTGCTTAACATAATTAAATCCTTAAATGAGAGAAGAATCCAAGTTGTCCTCGATGGGCAATATGATATAAATGCAGGTGTACCTCAGGGATCGATCTCTGACATGGGTATATTTGCCAATGACACCACACTCTATAGTAGGCACATGGGGAAAACTAATGAGCACATATCTAAGGCAATGGCGGAAACCCTAGAGGAAGACCTTCAGTCTGTAGTGGAATGGGGTCAGAAATGGATGGTAACATTCAAAGCTGCCAAGACAAAGCTCGTTTCCTTTAATAATTACATGAAATCTTACCAACCACCAATAGTTATAGCTAAACATACATTACCTGAAAGTACTTTGTTCAAACTCCTTGACTTAATGTTCACAGGGAACATGAGTTGGAATAAATACATTGAGATCATTGCCAAGGCTGCTGCAAAGAAGGTGGACTTTCTCTACCGTGCTAGAAAGTTACTTACGCCTGAAAGTATCCTGTACCTCTACAAAGCCACCATTCGCCCATGTATGGAGTACTACTGTCATATTTGGGCTGATGCATCTGTTACTAGTCTTTCGCTCCTGAACAGTGTTCAAAAGAGAGTTGCCAACCTGATAGGTTATGAACTGTTATCTAAGCTTCAGCCTCTGTCCCATCGACGAAATATTGCATCCCTCTGCTTGTTTTACAAATATTTTAATGATGGATCCTCTGACAAAGTACAAGCTCTTGAAAATACCCCCGACAGACCCAACAACTAGCGAAGTGCCACCCCTACACAGTAGAGATCCCCAGATGTGAGAAAACCTTCTACTCTAATAGCTTCTTCCCCAAAACTGCTAGACTTTGGAATTCTCTTCCAGTTTCCTGCTTCCCCAACTGTACTGACATGCAGAAGTTCAAGTGTAATGTAAACAGACATCTTGCTGCTAAACTCCCTACATAGTACCCCTGAAACTTAGGTCCCTGATAGCAGCCCCCTACATCAAAGTGGCAGTGTGCCTTGTTTGGTTAGAAAATGTAATTAAAAAAAAACTGGTAAAACCAAACAGGAAAACCATGTAAAAAAAGCAGGAAATTTTAGTCTCCCCTCCATCAAGGCCAGAGGTTTCTGAGAAATATCAGATATTTTCTAATTCATATGAAAACAAAAGATTATGATTGAAACATTGGTAAAAGTGCAGTATCTTTTTACCCTCATAAAATCCTTCAAAATTACCATCATTACAGGTTTTTGAGAGTTCCAAAAACAAAAATTAAGTTTAAAATTCCAGTAAATGAGCAGCTTTCAAGATATAAAGAAATTATAGTTTTAAAATGTGGGTGATCAGTTTTCTATATTAATTAAACATAAAATGGACACCCACTTTATAGTTACCTTTTTTTTGGAGGGGGGGGCGGTGTTTATTTGGTAATTGTGGCCTGGTAGATTAACACTATTTCAAATGATCTGAACTAACAGCAAGCGGAGACTTGATTACAAATATTTCTTATTTTATATCTCCCCTCTTTGGTTTTCATACATAAAGTAAATTTCACAATGTATAAAGATTATTTATACTGGAGATATTCATAATGTACCCTATTTCCAGAAGAGAGGAGATATAAGATGAGTAATATTTTAAATCAAGTCTCCTCTTGCTGTTATTTCAGATCATTTGAAACCATAGCAGCAAGTTTTAGTCACCCCTCCATCAAGGCCAGAGGTTTGGGGAAATATATATATATATTGAATAGAGAATTTATTTTGTAATAATAAATACAAAATGTACACAAGTTAAAACATATTTTCCCTGCTAGGAATATTGAACACCTAATATTAAATCTTATATTTAAGTGTATTTTACAACTGGACCATGCCAGATTTGGGAGCACTATAATACATTGGGTGCAATATAATAATAGAGAATTGGCTCTATAATAATAAATATGAAATCTGCTTAAATTATCGTATTTAAGCATATTTTACAACTGGGCAATGCCGAGCAGCCTACTAGTTTTTCAATAAAGTAAAATTGTTTGATTACTATACGTATCAACATATCATATATCTTTACATATCAACCCATAAAAAGCAATATAAAGTATTAGTATACGGCAGGAACATTGCAATATTGATGCATTTCCAGTAAAACCTATTTTATAAAAATGTAAATAATTGAAGATGAGATTTTTTACTAAGTATTTTTTTTTACTAATGAGATTTTTTATTAAGTAGATTTGTCAAAATAAACAATTACAATATATTAATATTTGAAGTTTTTCTTTTTATGAAAGTTAAGATTTTTTAATAAGTTTCATTAAAAATCATAAAAATATACCGTAAATGATAATCACAGGAAATAACTAGGTTTGATTTCCAAGTAAAATTTTCACATTTTTTAAATCAATGAATTTTTAAAATTTAATTTATTGTGTTAACTTTAATGAATATCATTGTAAAATAGTAAAAAAATAATGAAAACTGTTGACATTTTGAACTTGTATGTCTAAGCATCATTGTTTTAACAATTGCTCTAATTGTAATCCTATCAGTTGCATATTAAAAAAATTATGGAAAGAATTCATGGAAGAAATGTTGCTGCCTTTTTATGATAACCTGGCTACGAAAAGAAAAGTTCCTTGCCTAAAAAATAAAATAAATTACAGATTGGGAATACTCTAATAGTTTTAAAAACTTCACATATTTAATAATATTGGATTTTGTTATCTGGGTTTTTAATTTTACAACATATCAAAAGTGTCAGCCATGTTGAGTGCACTTTATTAATTATGGAAATGAATAATAAAAAAAACGTATTTTAATATTTCTGAGTTGTTTTTATTACAATTCTCTCACTTAAATAATAGATGAATAATTTTTTAAGATTTTTGTTTAATTTTTTCTCCTTATTTTTCTTATTTCTAAAACTTTCCAAGCCCTGAAAATAATGTTCTTGAAATAGTTACAAATAGATTCACAAAACATCACCTCATGAAAATAAGTTTAGTAATTAAACAAATGTCAAAATAGCTTCTTTTTGTGCTGCTGTACATGAGATAAGCAACATGATTTTTTTTTTTTTTTTTTTTTTTACATAGGCATCACCACTTATCAAGGCCGATAGGCCACTCAAGGATAAGGCTTAAAATTTTATGTGTTAAGTCAAATTTAAAACTTCACTTGAATCTTTTTTTTTATTATTAGAATGCACAAATTATTTTTGACTATTATAGTAGTCATCACCAAAAATTAATAAAGTCATTATTTTCATGATATGAAATGCCAACTTTTTTTTATCTACGTCAAAATCCTATATAAATGAAATGTAAAAATAATTAAGATATTCTTATCATAAGTAAGCATCTTTAAATTATCCGTATGAGATCAGGCTAATATTTAATTTCTTTCATCATTTGCCAATGTTTAATAAAAGTGATATCAATATTGTGAGTCTTTCTTAATTTTACATGCTGTCACCAGAAACTTAGTTTTATACTGAAATAGTATGATGCAAAATTATATTTGTTTTTAATAACTCCAAAATCTTGACATATATCAAGTTTTAAGCGTTTTCAGTTTAACCAAGTTGAAGAAATTACATCAACTCATTTAATAAAAATAAAATCATTCTGAATTAAAAACATATTGTGTCTCAGCCTGATATAATAATATGGATTTAAAAAGAAATTATTCAACATTTACAGATGTGATTGAGATCAATATTGTTTTTATAGCATCACATATAACAATTGAGTTAAGATTTTAGAAGCTAAATATTTTTTTTAATTGTTCACTGAAGTAGCAGAGATCAGTTTGTCATATTTTATTTTTGTTAACTAGATAGTCTGTGAGGAAGAAAGAAAGACTTTCTGAGCCGAAGAAATGGCATGCACTATTACTTGTGAACCGTTTTGTGAACATTCTGAAATGGCACATGCACTTGTCACCTGTCATGGCAAGTTCAAATTTCTGCCAAAAACACCTATGCTGGTGAAAAACACCCTTATGACTGACAGAAGTGAAGAGACGTATTTTGCCAGAATTTGACCAACACACGGTCTGTAGTAGCTGATACAAAAGTGAAAAGGGTAGAGATGAAGAAAGAGAAAAGAAAATATCCTTAACTGTCTTTCGCCTTGTTGTTTGGCAAACATAAAAAGGAAGAATGCCACCAAATATGATTTCTACATGCTACAAATCTGAATTCTATTTTTGGATATCTTATTACCAAAGACAATTGGTTTTTGAATAATGAAAATGAATTGTCTGGCCATTAGAAGCATGTACGTCATCCATCCACTGTAAATCAAGCTCGAGTATCAACAAGTTAATTCCAGATTTATGTATTTTTTTTATTACCATTGTCACGCATATGCTGTTGTAGTTCTAACAAAGGTATGAAAGCATTGTTTTTAATAAGTTTAATATTACAGATGTTGATCATCATCTTTATGAGCTTTATGAATATAAGTATTCAGCAAAATAATGAATTCTACCAATATGGAAATAAAAAACATTTTTCTGGTGTGTTATTAATTTCGTCAACTAACAATTTTTACCTTTCAACTTTAAAAATTGAAGAAAAATCATCTTTATTTTTCTTTTATAAATTGTTAAATTCAAATTTTCCTCATTATCACTTTGGATAGCATTTTTTTTTTCTTTTTTTCCTAAAAAATGTCTGAACTAAAACTTAAATAATGGTCTCATAAATTATTTTTTCTTTGATAGGAAGCCGTGCAAGAAAATGATCCTCCCAAATATGTGAAAAGAGAAGTTCCAGAAGTGACAAAGTCCTTCCATAATTATATGGTCAAAGTTTGTATTTTTCTTTTATTTACAAAAATGATTTTATATTAGATTAAATAGTTAAGACTGAAGGCATATTTCAAAATTGTTGAATTACACATAAAAAAATCAATTTTATTGCATTTCTTAAATACGCTTTTGCCTTAAATTTGTGGCATAAAACTTATATTACGCCTTACAGATGGCTGTATAGATCCTTTATACTCCAGGTTGATATTCCCATTGTTGTGGTTGTGAACTCTGGTCCTTTTTTTGTCTATTGATATAGAACTCATGAGGCACTTGTTTTTTTAGTTTATTCCAAACTGAATTTGTTGAATGCTACAATTCAGTTTGCAGGATTTGCCTATAAATACTTTTTGTCAAAAAGTAGAAACTCTAATGACGGAAGGAAGATTTCAAAATTCAGAATTAAAAGAAAGTTTTCCTGGAGTGTCATCAGCCAGTCCAGGAAAATGTACAAAAATGTCAGCCAGATTCGAACTCTGCAACCAGTATTCAAGAAAAAAAAAAAAAAAAGAAATGTACCATTCGCTTCTATGGAGAAAATTAATGAAGAGCTTGAAAGATTTGTAAAAACTGGTATCAAAGTTAAATTCAGTCAATGGGCAACCCTTATTGTCTATGTGAAAAAGAAGTTAAAAATAAATCAGCATTTGTGCTGACTTCTGCACTGATTTGAAATCAATACTAAAAGACTATCATTACCCACTTCCTAGCCCTGATTTTCACTTAGCAAAACGAAGGAAAGATCTTCTCTAAAGTCAATCTAAGTGGCACATACTTCAAATTCCAGTCAAGGAAAATATCTAGAAGTTTCTTTGTATTAAAACCCATAAGGGGTTACTGAAATTCTAAAGGTTAGCTTTTGGATTCAAAGTAGCACCTACTATTTTTCAAGAAATTATGCATACTATGTTGAGCAGCCTTAATTTTGCAATCATATGCCTGGGTGATATTTTAATAAGTAAGACTAGAGATTGAGAACATGTTCACAAAGTATTCTCCTGAATACAGGATTTTGGTTTTAAGATAAAAGAAGGAAAATGCAATTTCTTCATGGAAGAAATAAAATACTTGGGGCACATTGTCGATAAAAGCGGTAGAAGATTGAAGCCAGAAAGAGCCACAGCTATAAAGGATGAGCCAGCTTCCAAAAACGTTACAAAATTACAAAGTTTTGGGGGGTTAGCAAACTATTACCAGGCATTTATTCCCAATATGCATGACCTCTGGGCCCCACTGAATTAACTATTAAAAAAGGACAGTGTGTAAAAATGGCTCCTGAATGCCAGGTGACATTCATTAAAATGAAAAAAAAAAAAAAAAAGCAATGTGAGCTTGTACAGAATAGGGAGGGGGGGGCTGTATCTTATATAAAATACAGGACAGAAGTAAAAAAAAAACAAAAAAAAAACTATTGCACATGTGTCAAACTCTCTACTTTCAGCAGAAAATCTCTACTTCCACAAATCCAGAGAGAAGCTCTTGCTATTATCTTCACAGTTGCAAAGTTTCACAATATTTCCAAGGACGGTTTTTTAAACTGTAGACCAACCATCTTTAAGTTGAGAAAAGGACTACCCCTCTACATAGTGAATAGACTACTGAAATGGAACACTATTCTGCTAATTACAATTTCAAGTCAGAGTACCTCTCCTTCAAGCAGATTGGACATGCAGACAGACTTTCAAGAGTCAGAGTGAACCTCTTGAAGACTCAGTAATTAATTCCTTACATACCAGTGAAATTAAAACCATGATGTGTAATATTATCAGAAATGTTCAGGTCACACTACATGAAATTAAATATGAAGCACAAAAACATAAATTTATTTGTGCTACAAAACAGAAAATTGCAAATACAGGACAGTTTTTCTATGGTTACTGATGCATTATACAGCAAGAGGGTCGTCATACCAAAAACATTACAAAAAAGAATGAAAATTTTCATCTGAGTAACACTGGAATAAACAGAATGAAGAGTCTCATGTGCAGTTACATATATGGGTTAAAGATGGATATAAACATCGAAAACATGGTCGACAGCAAAGGCATCACTTTTAAGCCATAGTCCAAAACAGACCAACTTGGTTTAGAATTCATATAAATTTTGCCCAGCCATTTGGAGGATTCATATTACCTAATTATAATGGACAGGTACACAAAATGGCCAGATGTGCTGAGATATAAGAAACCCACTACATGGGTAGTTATTCATTTTCTCCGCAAATTATTTGCCTGGTTTGGACTTGTTAACTGCTTAGTGATAATGGGACTTGGTTTCTGTTCATGGACTTCAAGGAGACTGTGAGATTTCTGTGAGATTAGTGAGGGGTACCCGGCGTTGCCCAGGTGTTTGTAGGTTTGTGTGGTGTTAAATAAAAAAGAACTCAAAGTCCTGAGGCGAAGTTTGAACATAAAATCGGCTAGCCAGAATGAGTTAGTGAAAGATGTTTGAATTTATTTAAGTAAGAATCAAATTGACAGGTGCGCAGCCGGAAGTCGTCGAGCGTTACGACGACGACGTAGGTTTGTTTGTTATAAGCGAAGTAAAAAAAGAAAACAACGTTAACACTTAAGCGGGAAAGAAAACACAAAAAAAACTAACGTAAGGCAAACGAACGATGAAAAATGGCTTAAATAAGCCTGTTTCAATATTAAAATTTTAAAAATCGGTGGGTACCCGGGTGTTTTTGGGTGTCGCTAAGAATAAGCCAAGTAAAAAAAAAAAAAAAAAAAAAAAAACGAACGTTACGTGAAAAATCGCTTAAATAACACTGATTCAATATTTAAATTTAAAAAATCGAAAAAAAACAAAAAAAAAACATCTCACACCACGATTTGAACCCAAAACTTTTAGATAATGAACCAACTGAGCTAAAGCGACGTACATGAAGTTTGGTTTTTCAACTATTTAAAGTAAATTAGGTCACGACGTCATCTGACGCATGCATAGAATCGGTCATTGTTACGAGAGGACCGTTTTTGTTGAAATTATCGATTTCGGGCTGAAAAAGTTAACGTTTTTGGCCAATTTTTCGATATTTTTCGACCAAAGGATGGAGCTTCAATGTGATACTGAGTTCGTGAATTTTCGTCGCGTCAGTCGAAAATTTTTAGCAGACATCGAAACATACACACAAACATACATACATACATACATACATTTTCGCTTTTATATATATAGATGTTCCAAATCAAATCACAGCTCTCTAGTACCACCCGCGATCAAACGGGCAGGCAGAATATTGTGTTGACACATTGAAACGAGCACTCAAAAAAGCATGTGGTACTGCAACAGTTTCTACAGGTCTATAGGATTACACCTAACCTGAATACACCATCAGTAATATCCCCAGCCTAGACTGTTCCAGCAAAAAGTATGATCCATATTTGAAAAACTGTTACCAAAGCAAACAAAATTTAGAAGGACTTCTATGGTACCTAAGAAAAAGTTTTCTACAAGACTTATAAAAACGTCTTTTTGAGAACTATGCACAATAGACAAAAGAATTAGAAATATGGTATACATCATTCAAGGTCCTAAATTCATGCATAAAAGACATGTCAACCAAATAAAAAAGCATCTGTTGGATAATCCCAACTATGTACCTCATGAAGAAAAGGCAATTAAGGTGATATATGACACGTTCGACATCAACCCCACATCAAGCAGCCCCAGAACATTGCCGATCGAGAAAGAAAAGGAAGTCCACAGATCTTTTAACTATCAATTCATAAAGAAAACGGTACTCCTTATAGAGAGAGGGTTCACTTGTAATGGAGTCTTCTAATCATAAAAACTCCAAGTCGACTTAACGCAAGACTGCAGACTGTCTAACAGTTGAAAAATTGCAATGCTTTTCTTTGTATTCACTTTCTGGTACAATATATTCTTTTCTACCAAAACTTGTTGTTCAAGTCTTTCTTTATGACCCTTTCCTAGGGCCACAACAATAATGGAAGTATTTACTGGTAATTTTACTCATCTTATGTAGCTTCAATTTGGTTTTACACTTCTGTTATAGTCAATATATGAAAGCTATGTTATGTTCTTCCATCACTTGGTTGAAGATACTAGGAAGATCTTTTATAAAGTTATAAGGTATGGCATCATCTATTAAAATAGATCATAGACGACCCGTGACCTAAAGAATTACGGGTCATCAAATATAGAACAGGAGCCTCATTTAATGAAATATTTTTGAAAATGAAAGTTAGATAAAATTCTTTGCAACATGGAAAGTGAGGAAAAAGAAAGAGACAGGACAGCGAAATAGAAACAAGAAAGAACATAGAGAAAATAAAGAGAGAAAAAAGACAGTATGGGAGGGGGTTAGAGAAGGCTTACTTCAGAAACGTGCTGGTGTCTGTCTGTCCTGTGAGCTGAGAAAATATCCAAGACGGCAACCGTGGTCCCTTAATGCGCACAGTCTTGCACAGTTCTAGATCTCACATGTTAGGTTGCTGGGGGAAGTGGGCAGACGTGTTCAAACCTGTGTAGAGTGAACATTGTCATGCAACTCGTCAGACTTTTCCAAACTTGAAGGCAATCATATTGTAGTCGATCAAGAAGCAAGCCAGCAAAACAGTGTTCCATAGGGCGGGCAGTTCTAAGAAAGAAGCGTTCAGACCTGTGTAGAGTGAACATCAACATGCGACCTGTCAGAATTTTCCAATTTAAGCTATAATTCAACGTCTTATGTTATTGACAGGTTCAATCTAAAACTGATTCCAGAGTTTGATACCTCCCCCCACCAGCCGCTGGCCCCTCTGTAGTCGAGTGGTGGGAAAAGGCTGAATGTGTCTGCAGGCTATGTTAAATAAAAGATCCAGCACTAGTCATCCTGCGGAGTCTCACCACAGTCTATCAGCAGCTCAGAGATGAACCAGGCCTGGAGGAGGTTAGACAGGCACTATATGCAGCCTTTGCTATGGACCACTTCATCGCCTGGAGGCAATTCACAGAACGGCAGCTTGAGCCAAATGAGACGGTGGATGTATACCTGGCCGATGTAAGGAGGCCATTCGGTGGAGCAAGCGACCAAATATTAGAATGCGCCTTTCTGGCCAGACCTCCTGGACAGCCAGTCGACTGCTGCAAGCATCATCAAGGCTCAGTGAGCTAGAAGAGCTGCTGGCTGGAGCCCGGAATATTCTAAAAGACAATGCGGACAGGTTTCAGCAGCCACGGAAGAACCCACACCACTAACAGAAGATGCAAGGTGTTATAAATGTGGTGGGCCAAACCATTTTTCCAGAGACTGCTGAAGTGATGTGAAGGACATGTCTGAACGAGGGATACAAAGATGCATGCGTTGCTACCGGTGCAACAAGTTGGGCCATGTAGCGAGAAGTTGTCCGGGAAATGGGCAAGGGCAGTAAGCTATAGCACAAGTCTTCTCCCCAGATTGCTGCTAAACAAGGCACTACAGGCGGAGCGTGTTCGTCAATGGGTGTGAGCGTTTCGCGATCGTAGACACCAGGTGCATGCAGACTCGTGCGCAAGGCATGCTGTGATATATGGGATGAGATGAGGGTCCCGGTCCTGACGGTTGGCGGGAGTTTGCTAGCCTCTTGTGGAGTAAGCATCATCTGTGAGTATCGGCAATGGGCCCTCAGTAGCCGTATGAACCCTGATTATAGACGATGAGCTGCTTGGTTACAACCTGCTCCTAGGAATGGACGCTATCACTATGAAAGAATTGGATGGCATCTGTATTGACAATGAAGATAGGCACGGTTCACTGAAGCTGGTATTGCTCTGGACGCAGCCATGGAGCTGGAGCAGCCTGACTTTCGTACAGAATTCGACCAGCGCATGAAGTCCTGGATGGTATCCTGGAAATGGTCGAACAAGCAGCCACTAGAGAAGTTGTACAATAGTGTCGGAATATGACCCCCCCCTGAATCCTATACGGAATATGACAAGGAACTACAAACTTGGATCGATATGGGTGGCTAGTTCCTTATCTTGAAAAGGAATTGGGTCCCCCAAAGTGCCTGATCCCACTAATGGTAGTTATCCAGCAAAACAAACAGAAGGTGAGGCCGATGCTTGACTATCGGGAACTGAACGAGCATGTAGACCTTTACAGTTCGCGCGGATGTAAGCACCGAGAATTGAGAGAATGGTAGCAAATGGGATCTAATGTATCTGTTAGATCTTTACAAGGCCTATCTTCAAGTGCGCGTACACCGATTACTGTGGCCCTCCCAAACTGTACTTATTAAGGGGAAAAAGTATTGTCTAACCTGTATGGGGTTTGGACTTAATGTGGCCTCATCGATTATGCAGTTGATGGTTGATGCCATTTTGGTTAAGAATGAGCATGTATAGCAACATTTGTGTATATTGATGATGTGTACGGAACTGAAAAGGCTACAGGATGGTGCACAGATGCTTGATCTACAGGTCTGGAAAGACAATGACGTCCCATGTTGGAAACAAGGTCTGAGACATACCCCACGTTACGATGCGGCAAAGCATATTTTCTTTGTGTAGAAAGTTGGTTGGGAACTTACCTGTGAGCAGTTGGCTTTGTGTTGCGGTAGCGTTCATCAAGCGGAGAGTGTCCGATGTTACCACTGGATGGGATGATGAAGTTCATGATGCCCCTCTCAACACAATGCTCAGGGAGGTCCTCACCATGGTGCTTGAGGAAGACCTAGCGTGGGGCAGGTGGTGCGTCAATGGCCTAGACCTCAGTGTGTGAATTGGCGTGAGCTCTCTTGCCACGGGCATGTCGCTAGTTCATGATGGGGCTGTGGTCAAGGATACTTGCTGGCTACCATCAGAAAAGGATTCCCAGCATATAAATCTGGCAGAGTTCGATGCCATCATCAAGGAGATAAACTTGGTAATCCTGTAGAAATTGACTACCTTGCGACTGTTCACTGATTCTGCCTGCGTCCACAAGTGGATTTCAGAGGGCCAGGGTGCGAACCAAAGCCCTAGCGTGAGGCTGGTTCAAGAATATGCAATATGCACTGTCAATGGAGGTCTCCTGACGTCTGCCTTCTGCACTCCTGAATCCACCAACTTAGCGAAATATAGGGTCCGCTTGATCCCAGGGTGCCCGTTTTGTTGGTGGACTTCTTTGATTCAATTAAATCGAACAGGGCTCATGGACACGGCGCAGATAGGTTGTATGGGTTTAATGGCTCTCTCAGTGGCGTCAAGCCATCTTTGGGGTACCCTTGTCAAACAATCTGCCTTGTTCTGGCTGGATTTGACCAGGAAATCGGAAAAGTCTGACAAGTCGCACGACGATGTTCACTCTACACAGGTCTGAACACTTCTTTCTTAGACTTGCCCACCTATGGAACACTGTTCTGCTGAACAAAGAAAAAAATAGAAATTAAAGAGAAAGAAAGAGAAAAAAAAGCAAAGATTCTGCTTTTGCTACGATTATAATGCTGCTCAGTGGCAAAGAGAGGCATGTTTATACATGTATTGTCTTGATAAAAAGTTAAACTCGAAAATGAAGAAAATATATAAACCTCTGTCTCTATTATTAGGAAGCCATTCACAGTGTTAAATAAGATAACTGTGGAAGTTATGTGAAAATTAACTTAAAATTTTATACTTTGCCTACCTAATTGAAGAATAACGTTTACAAATGGTTTTCATCATGAATGGCACAGATATTAAAAAAAAAAAAAAACAGAACTAAAAATTTGTTGTTGAAAAAATCTCTTGACTAAAGGCATTTGTCATCTATATATATAAAAGGCAAAAGTGGCGTGCATGTTTTTGTATTTCTAGCAAAGGCTTTTTTCGATGGGGGGAGGGGTCTCGAAAGCGTTACTATTTTTTACAAGTTTTTCTATACTCCCTAGATCGTAATATCTACGATTTGTGAACGGACGTCGTCTCTACATTTATTTTGATCGACTTTTATAAAATTCATGCTATTCCATCCTCTTATGTGTTTGTTGGTCTTTTTCGTATAAATAAACAAAACTCACCAATACAAAGGCGTCAGCGACCTTTCGTGCCGGGATGTCTTGAAAGCAATTAACTTTGATCATTGTGGGGGAAACCCTTCATATTACACAATTGCTATTCATTTGAGAGTTCCCCCTATTTTGAGGTGCTTGGTTTCCCCAACATTGTGGGGAAACAAGTAAATAAATGGTGGAAAGCTGAACTGGCCTTCAGCCAATGTTCATTTCTACACCTGCTAGCAAGTCAACTTTTTGATTGACATCGCTAAATTTCAATGCTTTTCACTTCCTATAGCCTCATAGCATAGCGGTAAGATCTCACGTTTTTTTTCCCTTTCTTTTCCGTCTTCGGGTTCGTCATGGATTCGAGCCTCCCTCTAACACTTTTTTTTTTCTTTTATACTTCCAAACACCCGGGCAATACCGGGTACTCCTACTAGTTCAATTATATAATTCAAATCAACACGTAAAAAAAAGAAAAATGAATTGAACATTATTTAAATCATAAATATAATCCGAAAAATAGCTGAGATATCATAAGTTAAATTTTACAAAAATTTAACTGTTTTTATCCATTTTTGCAGTATAAACACGTCAATTTTGGATAACCTTTTGAAAGATTTTTTTTTTTTTTTACATAGGAATCACCACTTATCAAGGCCCAGAGGCCACTTGAGGATAAGGGTTAAGAGTTTACAGTAGTCAATCGGACAATATAGTAATCATATTTTATTTAAAGATATTATTTTATTTGAAGACAGAAAATATTAGGGAAAAAATAGAGATTGAGAGATAGGCCATCTCACTATATCAACTGCTAGACTCCTGCTGTACCCATTTTGGGGGAAGTACTTCAAACATATCTTTCCTAGTTGAAATTTTGCTAAGAAAGAGAAATGGTGCTTAAACTGGAAATTGTGTGGTTTTTATAATTTTCACTGTCTCCTTCTGACTCTTGATCTGTAAACATTTTTGTTTTATGTTTGCTTAAAATTTACTTTTTAAATTTTTTTAGATGATACTATAAACTAAACTAAATTCTGCTTTTAAAAACATTCTGAAATTCTGACTTTTAAACAATCCTGACTTTAAAAAAAAAAAATCCCATGTTTGAAAATGACAGTTTGAAAAAAAAGTTCAAATAATTATTCCATTCCAAAAAATGTCTCAAAGACAAATGATAAATTTGTAGCTTGCTAAACAATGGTTGTTTTTTCTTTTTTTTTCAAGTTTACATGCAGTCATTACAAAATAACCTGTTTTATTTCCTTCGTTTTTATTATTCCGAAGCATTAAGTGGAGCATGTCATTAGAAATTGCAAGTTGTTTTCTTTTTCCATCTTGTGACTTAATTTTATATCTAAATTGCAAATATATGAAATTCTCCTCCAAAAATATAATTTATTTCATTAATGTTCGATGATTTCTTTCTAAAGATTGAATAAATATAGTCCTATTGAGTAGTCCACATGTTTGCATTTTTGTGTTTAAAAATACTCTCATATCCTATCTTTTAAAACTTTGGAATGTCATTTAGAAATACTACCACATGCAGTACTGGAAATATTTTATTATTCCTTTGTATTTTGTTGAGCACATAGTCCCATTTTTTATGCTCTCTTCGATACTGTAATTAATGTTTCCATCCTTCTAGTGAAGTTGAATGTGCAGATTAGATTGTAGTGTGTTTTGAGTTTGTACTCTTGCCATAATCCATGATAATTATTTTCTGGCTAAATATTTTGTGATGGATGATTTATTTACATATTTTTAATTTCTGCATATCATAGAACTTTTCTTGTAAGTTTTTTGAGTTATTGTATGGGACTTGCTTGCCCCTTTTTTCTTTTCATGTGTTAAATGTTTTCCATCCTCTCAGACTCTTCATGCCTACTTATTATGATGCTGCATTTTATTCTTCCTCCTATTATGTTCTATCTTTAGTTCTAATTGTTTACAAAGTATTACTGTTTTAAGTGACTTTTAGTTATTTGGTGGGTATTACCTGGTTATTCAGGTCTATTGTCACACTTAGGCATATTAATATTTTCATCAATGCCGTAGTTTGTATTATCAATCCTCTCTTAAATTCCAATTTCTCATAGTCTTTATTTCCATTTTTTGGGACAAGAAGGACTGTTCCTAGTGTTTATAAAATATGTATGTAGTTTCTTAATATTCCAAATTCTATTCAGCTGTTTGGCAAGCTCCATGTATTGGTTTATCTACCTGTCACTCAACAGAGGCAATCAGTTCTAAGTCTTCAATCCTTACTCCATGTGATAATAACCAAGAACAACAAAATAATTAACATTTTTACCTGATCATGACTGATTGAACAAAAACAATCTATCCTTTTGCATTAAATAAAAAATTTAGTTAGAAATTCTATGGAGGTTCCAGAGTCTGACATAAAAACTTTCAAGTTTGAAAAGCTGCACATGAAGAAGTTTTAGAGGTTGCATGGCCAATGCATTCTGAAAACAACAATCAAAATTTAGTCTAAATGATCCAAAAACAAATTCAACCACTTTACCATTTGCCGGCATGTTCAAGGTGCTGATGTTTGCACAGCTCTTAGTAGTCATGTCTGTGTTTAAAAATTAGGGGCAAACCTGTTTGTATGCAATCTGTGGAGTGCTGTGTAAATAAGAAGGAAGGAAAAAATGGCCACCATTCTCTGTATATGTTTGTAATGTTGTCACATGACATGCAAATGAGATGCTTCCGGTTGAATATAAAAAAGCCTGATTTTTCAGAGACAGGGTCATTATTAATTTAAATGTCAGAGGAGCAAGTTTTGATAGCAGAACATCGAGATTTGGAGTAGTGCAGTTTTGGCAGCAGCATTTTTTAATCACAATGTTTTCTATATTCCACTTATTGCATTAACATGATGTATCATTTTATCTTTTGGAATCCTTTGAGATGAGGTTTCATAATTTGAGCAATTTTTTGCGGACTGTTATCCTCAACTTCATAGTTGTTTTGCCATGTTTTGGCCAACTAATCCTCTGGCCTCTTTGGGTAGGATTGAAGCCGCCATCTTCTGATATTGCTCACCTGGAACCATAGACTCAACACCTCTATTGAATAAAGGCGTTGAGTCTCTATAGTTCCAGGCAAGCAATATCAGAAGATAGCGGCTTCAATGTTTACCCAAAGCAGGTCAGAGGTTTAGTTGGGCAAAACATGGTAACACAACAACTATGAAGATGAGGATAACAGTCTGCGAGAAAATAAATACTCAACTTATGATGTAATTTATCAATTCAGCTCTTTGTCCATAGAATCTACATGTACTCTTTTCCTTGGTTTGGTCTCTTGGCTTTTTTTATAGTAGTCTACTTGTTTTGTATGTAATTTTCTTGTTATATCACCTACTAGTATTTCAGCCCGGCATTGTCCGGATGTTTGGAGGTGTATGTTGAGCAAAAAAAAACAAGTAGTAGTAGGAAGGCAGGCTCAAACCCGTACTGTGAAGGAGGAAAAGAACAGGAAAAAAGTGACATCTTTGCTATTACGACCACTATCAAACCAGGAGTGACGTAGGTTTTAATTAAGGCTAGACAATCAAAAAGAGGGGATGACTTTCGAAAATATCAGTGAAAAAAGCCTGTAGAAAAGTGCCCAGTTGAGGGTAAAGAAATTGTTTTTAGCCAATTTTTTGGTGTTTTTCGTCTGAAGGGTCGAGCTTCAAACGGTACTGATCTTGTGAAAATCCGTTGACTCTGTCAAAAGTTTTAGGCAGACATGCAAACATACATACATTTATATATTGATAACTCAAATTTTCAACCGAAACCGATTAAAAAGCTTGCCCTATCTCTGAATACCGTTTATGTAAAATTTAAAATCTTTAGACCAGAAATTATCTGAGTAATTTGGTAGAGATTTTGACCCCTATTATGACCCCTTAAATTTTATTGTTTTGGGCTCAAATCAAGTTATTAAGTTAGATCCATTTCCAAGGAACCTATATCTAAAATTTCAATTGTTTATACCCAAAATTGGCAGAAGAGTTTGGTAGAGTCCTCAAAGGTCAAATCGTTGAACTTTGACCCCATAACAGCCAAATTTCTGGCCGAAAACGGATTACAAAGATTTTCCCAAATCTCGGTATCCTGTATATTATATTTCGAATCTGTAGACTTAAAATTGACAGTTCTTGCGTGAGGAAATGTACACAGACACACACACACAGATACGTCCACTTTTATAGATATATAGATTACTTACGGAATAGGTTTACATAATGAAATGCTTGTTATAATATGTTGTGAATATCACCCTTCACCTAACTTGTGCTTTGCAAAATATTCTTGATATAATTCGATTTAATTAAGTAGAAAAAACATAATAAAGCTACTGCAGTAACAATTATAATTTTCAACCTCATTGTATAAATGTTATATTTTCTTCATTGTATGAAGATATTTATGTAATAGAACTTTTCTACTGCTTATAGGATGTTCTTCAAGACTTTGTAGCAACCGTATTGCAAGTTTCTGATACACCTTATGAAGACAGGTAAGGCCTTTACTGTTAAATTTTATTTTTTGTTCGTCTAAATTTGCACTAGTAATTTAACAACACTGTCAAATTGTGACATGTCTTTAGGTGGCCATTTTCACTTTTCACATGATTAGTGTGAAAACATGTAACCTTGAAATTTTGATTTCATTATTCAAATGTTAAATATTCACATGAGCATTATAAAAACATTTTAAGAAACAATAAGAGATAAAAAGAGATTTAATATATAAAAGGCATTATGTCCGTCTGCGTCCATATTTTCAAACTCTATCTCTTCCGAAACTAAAAGTCGCAGAGCAGCGCTAAGATTTTTTATGGACCGTAGTTTTATGGGTCATTGTTTTATGGGTCTTTAGCCAGTTAAAATAGTTCTTAAGGGATCAAAAAGGAAAAAATCGTTATATATTTTGTATATTCATCTTAGTTTATTATTGATCAGTTTATGGGCGTGTCACGTTGGTACACTGGTAACGTCACCAGCTTTGAATGCTAGTTTTGCTTTCGGTTTTGATTCGAGCTGATGACACCCAGATACTTTTTTGTTTTTACTTTTGAAATCATGACTATAATAATATGTACAAAATTTGGACAAATTAAAATATCATATTTAAGCGTATTTTATGATCGGCAAAGCCCCTCCCCCTCTCCGCTAGTTATATATAAAACTTGAAAGTAATAATTTCTACATTTAACATGTTTATGATGTCAATCATTCAGAAATGTGTTCAATTATTTAGTCTATCTTATTTCATAATGCTTCTCTCTTCAACTTTGAGAGGTATCTTTTTTTTTTTGCAACAATTTGTCACGATAAGTGAGTGGTAGAGTCATAGAGCATCCTAAAATTGCAATTGCAAGATATCTTTTGCAGAACCTAAGAGAGATACAATATCCATTTTGAATAATGCTGAGAAGTAAACTGAATCATCTCGATTGGATATAATGAAACATATTTCTTGTACATTTCTTTAAATGGAAGTGATGAAAACCCTGTGCAGGCAGCACAATAACTATGTACCTTTTCCAGTCCCAACACATAATTTTCTTTATTTTATAAACTGGATATTCTTGCGAGATCTGAATAGGATTCCTGGTCTTAATTTGTTTTGAGTTTCAAATTGTATTATTAGGCTAATTTCCACAAATTATTCAGTCTTCACTTCTTTCCTTTCTTCTAGTGAAATTGATACTATGCCTTCTTTGCATTATGAATTTCCTTCTGGCTACAATCAAGATTTCGGATATAGGAGATTTCGAGTGAGTGAAGGACTCTTTGATCCTAGTATCATCAAGGTAAGTGCCTTTCTTATGATGAACTTTTGTCCATAGTAGTTCAAATAACCAATTGTCTCCTTCAATGTAGCAGAGTCAGCATTGTCTTGTATTGATTAATTCTTAATAGTGATGGGACGATTTTAATATTTTTCCAATTACGATTTTTTGTAAATCTCTATGGTTATATTGTTTCACGATTACTGTAAAAACATGTGCAGATATTTTCTTAACCATAAAAGTATATCTGTGGAGAATTATTTTAGTTTCACTATTAGCTTAAAATCAATAAATATTTATTTTATTATTACTACCATCAGGGGAAGATTTTGCTTTAAACAAAATCAAATAAAAACAATAAAAAGAATCGTCTTTGGCATTGGAAAATAAGTACTCCTAAAAGTTCTGATTTTTCAAATTCCCGATTCTGATTTAGATTAATTGTCCCAACACTAATTCTTATTTGTATTTATTTGTAATTCCAAAATGGAAAATAGACACCTAGGAAAGTAAATTCCAAAATGAGAAATAACTGCTAAATTGTAGAATATGAGTCACAATTGCTCATCCTCACAAAGGATTGACATTTGTATATGCACAGCATTGTTTTGCTCATTCAATGGGTTGGCAGTTTCAACCTTAACCCTAACCTTTGCCTACCTCAGAAGTAATAATACTTGATGAGGTCCAATAATAATACTTTTCTTGAGAGAAAGGGTGTCTGCGTTTGTGTCAGATATCCATAAAAGAAATTGTTATAATCTCCTAAAGTTTTGAAGATAGACTCCTATAATCATATCTATTCTGAAATTATATTTGGATAAATTTATTTCATTTTAATTACAGGTGGTACAGTTATATGGTGGCATCAGAATATGCACTGGAAATCCATAGAAAGGAAATATATCACAAACTTCACCTATGATTTTGGAGATAGATTCTCATTACAATATATATCTTGAAAATACCTTACTTTTGATCAAAAGGAGTGCAATAATACTGTGGAATTTCTATTCCCACCAAATGTCCATAAAAAGGAAATATGGCACAAATACTAGAATATTGGAGATAGATCCTCATAACTATATATTTTTTTTTTAACTGAAACTGCTTTACCCAAAGTACTTATAATAATATCATGAGTACTCTTGTCATGTCTAACATCTATAAAAAGTTTTATTTATAAAACGTTTTGTCTTGTAAACTTCGAAGATTTAATGAGAGGGAGGGGTAACATCAGGTAATGTCTCACAGCTGCTCTCCATGCAGAGTTAATAGTAGTCATGTTGCATGCTCTTAAGTCAGGTTTTATATGGTTTTCCACACACCCTCCTATCTAACAAAGTATAAAAAAATATTTTTTTATTAGTTTCATTTACAAATCTTAAAAACAAATAATAAAAAAGCATTCTCTATCAGATCACAATGCCGGTTTTTAGGAGGGAAAATCCAGCTTCCCAAAAAGTGACACTCTAGATTGGAACAAAAATTTAAATTGCCTCATCTTGAAGGATTTTTTACACTTTGCTCCTGGCTAAAAGGTCAAGGACTGTTTAGACAAAAATATTTTGTTTCTTTGTAATACAATTCAATATTTAAATATTTTTGTAAAGTATTTTTCTGCTTTGTAAATAAAACATTTTTTTAATTCAGAGTGCCCTGCTTTGTAGTATTGGATTTTTCCTACATTAAAAAACCAATCTTGTGTTTTCCCCATCTCTGCAACATTTTTTATATTCATTTTTGTAACTAAAATTTGCACAAAATATACTTATTTTTTTGTTTAAAAGTTTAATTTAAAAAATGTTTTTTTATAAATCTCTAGTTTTCGAAACCAAATGTTTTGTGGGGGACAAATGTGTCGTTTATGATTAAACCAAATCTAAAAAAACTGTCAAGTTGAATGTGTCCTTTTAGTCATTGCTGATTCTGGGGTGCCTCAAATATAATTGATCCCAGTTTTGTTCTCTAATATAAGGGAAGGTTTTTTTTTTATAGTTATTGTTTTTTTACTAGCATGAACATTGTACAAGCAGCGTTTCTGATGTTTGGTAAGGGAGGTAATTCTTACTATTGCTATTAAAATTAAATAAAAAGTTGTTTCAGAATAAACAGGTTTTAAGATTTTCTATAAACTAGAAGCAGGATCCCAACTTCACTCACAAGTGAAACTAGAAGAAAACCTACTCCTAATTAACTTTTACAAACCTTAACTAAAAGTTCTGAAGAAAATTATACATGTTGGGGACATTTTGATAATACAAAAATTGGTAGTAAATTCTGTTCTATGCTATTTGATCAAGAACTTGGTGATCAATAGTAAAATTGACTCTGACTCTAAAGTAAAAGAAAAAAAAACAAACAAGCTATCTTATTTTACCAGGTATTTCTATGACTTGGACATATTTGATCTCATCAATAAAATTGATCTCATTTTCATTTTTCCATTAATAGTGTGGAGTCTAATAGTTTCATTTTAATATATTTTATCACTTTTTACTGTAATGTTGAATTAAATTTGACTATAATTTAAAAAATAAATTATTGATTATCGCACACAAAAATTATATATTAAAGAAGCATGTTGTTCTTAATCTCCTGCCAGTTTCTTGTTTAAAAACATCTTATGTAATTTTAAATTGTAAATAAAAATTTAATTTAATTTAAAATTTCAATTTTAATAAATTGTTATACAATTAAATCAAAAACTAACAATAATTTCATGCAAAAGGAGTATCAAAAGTTTTATTTATCAAAAGTAATTTATTTAAGTCTTGCTTTTCTTATTTTCTACTGTTTACATATGGCTCCACCTTCCCAAAGGAGGTTAAAGAATTCGAGCAAAGATTCAAAGTTTCATTTTTTTATAACTATTTTTATGTAATCTTTGGTCATGTTGATTGTTTTAAGAAGTTAAAATAAAACAAGTGAACCATACGATTTTTTATTTCAATAATTCATTAAAACAATGATTAAATTACAAAGGTGACCAAATTATGAAATTATGACATAATTTTATAAGATGTGGAATAACTAATCATCATACAAGAAAATAATTAGCTACCTTTAAAAAAAAAAAATGAACCTTTTTTTAAATTTTTTTTTACATAGGCATCACCTCTTATCAAGGCCAAGAGGCCACTCAAGGATAAGGGTTAAAGAGTGTACAGTAGACATTGGACAATATAGTAATCATTAGTAATGAAAATTTAGTAAATTTGATAACTTATATAGAACGGCTCATCAAGAATTTATTTACGTTAGACTTGAACACAACCATATTGTAGTCAGCCGGAAAGCAGGAAAACGGAAGACAATTCCACAGGCGAGCAGTTCTAAGAAAGAAGCTTTGTTCATGGAATCTACGTTTAGGTTTAGGCACAGATAAAGAGTGGGGGGAATTATTGATAGTGTTTACAGCTAGACGAGTGTTTCTTGTGAAAGTTTGGCGAGGTGGGGAACCATATATTGAAGCTCAGTTGAACACCTTCCATAAAAATAATGATACATCAGAGACAAACTTGCAACATCTCTTCTGTGAGATAGAGGTTGCAAGGAAGAGAAAAGAACATCTCCTACGAGGCTACAGAGTCTATTTTGAGGCAGGGCAAGTCCTTTCTAGCAGCTCCTGCCCAGATGTGGCAACAATATTCCATCCTTGGACGTACCTCTTATATAGATAGAGAATTGCATCAGCAGTGAGATATCTACTGGATCGATAGAAAGATCCCACCATTTTTCCAGCGGCCTTGGCAACAGATTTGATGTATGTGTTCCATTTAAGATCAGAAGTAATGGTCAAGCCCAGAAGCTTGTCAAAACTTGAGGCCTCCTGAAGACAAGAGCCATTCATTTCAATTGATGCCAGATGTGGATCAGAATGTTGATGATGTAAAGAGAGAAGCTTGGTTTTAGATGCATTAAAAGTAACCAGCCACTCCTTCCCCCATTGTACTATGTGCTCAAGATCAGAGGAGAGAGAATTGGAGAGAACTTGGTCGTTTACTGTCTTAGATGTGCTACCATAAATGGTAGTGTCGTCAGCATAAATGTCTACAAATGATGTAAGGATGTGATTTGGAAGATCATTAATATAGATCAGGAAAAGAGTTGGGCCCAGGATAGACCCCTGAGGGACACCGGCATTAATACTGAAAGCAAGGTGAAATTGATAGCAAAAGTAAAGTTGTCATACTGCCCAACTTTTGCAACACTAAATTGTAGGAGAATTAGAAGCAATTTTTATGTTGCCATCAATTCAGAACCTATAAAATATTTCAAAGAAACAAATTTCCTCATTCAATTGTTTTTTTTTTTATTCAGATTTTTATAAAAAGACTTCATTGTTTATACATTTCCATTTTTTTTTCTTCTTTTTTTTTACCCCTAAACAAGGCACGGTACCACTTTAAAGTAGGGGGCTACTATCAGGGACATAAGTTGCAGGGGTATTATGAAGGGAGATGAGTAGCAAGATGTCTGTTCACATTACACTTGAACTTCTGCATGTCAGTACAGCTGGGAAAGCAGAATCCCGGAAGGGAGTTCCAAACTCTAGCAGTTCAGGGGGGGAGGGCTATTGGAGTAGAAGGCTTTCTTATACCTAGGGATCTCTACTGTGAAGGGGTGGGACTTAGCTGCTTGTCGGGTTTGTTTGGGGTATTCATGTCGAGGAGGCATAAGTGCTTGTAGTTTGTCAGAGCAACCACCATTAAAGTACTTGTAGAACAGGCAGAGAAATGCAACATTTCATCGATGGGACAGAGGCTGAAGCCTAGATGACAGTTCAGGACCTATCAGGTTGGTGACTTTTTTGAACCATATCAAGGAGTGAGAAACAAGTAGCAGATGCACCAGCCCAAATGTGGCAACAATACTCCATACATGGGCGAATGGTGGCCTTATAGAGGTACAGGATGCTTTCAGGCGTAAATAGTTTTCTAGCATGTTAGAGAGAGCCTACCTTCTTTGCAGCAGCTTTGGCAATGCTCTCAATGTATCTATTTCAGTTCATGTTCCCTGTAAATGTTAGGCAGAAGAATTTAAAGGAAGTATTTTTGGGTAATGTGTTCTTGGCCATTGCTATTGGTGGTTGAGTAGGTTTCTTGTAATTATTGAAGGAAACAAGCTTATTTTTGGCAGCATTGAATGTGACCATCCATTTTTGTCCCCATTCCACTACAGATTTGAGGTCATCCTCTAGTGTTTCTGCCATTTCATTAGATATGTGTTCATTCGTTTTCTCCTCATGCCTGTTATAGAGAGTGGTGTCATTAGCAAATATACCCATCTTAGAAACAATTTTATCAGGGAGGTTATTTCTGAATATCAAGAATAATAAAGGTCCAGGGATAGACCCCTGAGGTACTCCCGCATTTATATCATATTGTTTAGATGTACAACCGTTGAGGACAACTTGGATTTTTCTCGTAAGAAGGATTTAATTTAATTATGTATTCTTCCAGTGATACTATATGATCTAATTTTCTTTAGAAGACCATCATGCCATACCCTGTCAAAAGTGTTAGATATATAGGGGGCTACCGCTTTACCCTCCCTTGTTTTGTCCAGTGAAGGTATAGATATGTTCAGAGATTACAGAATATCTGCTGTGAAACGGGCTTGCCTAAATCCATATTGTTTGTCGGTCAGGAGTTTAGCAGCTATAAGGTGATGGATAAGAACTTGATTAATTAAGGATTCAAAAATTTTGGTGAAAAGCTGGAGAGGGCTAATGGGGCGATAATTTAATGGGTCAGTTCTTTCACAAGAATTCTTGAAAACTAGAACCACAGAAGCAGTTTTCCAGCAGTCCGGAAAGCACGGTTCGTTAAGGCATTTGTTGTAAAGTTTGGAGAGAACTGGAGCAACCTCAGTGAAGCATTTTTTTAATAGCACAGCTGGGATGAGATCGGGTCCACATGCTTTTACGGTGTCTAGGTTTTTTATGATACCGTGTGGTGTCTGTCCACAAAGGAAAGTCATGGAAGGACTGGTGTGCCGAGTCCAATGTGGAGTTTGCGGCAAACTGATTGGCAAGCATGTTAGCCTTCTTGGTTGCCATGCAAACAACCTCATGATTGTTTGATAATGGAGGAATAGTTGACTGCCCATTATTTACTACACTTGTTTTCCAAAAATCATAGGTTCCTGGGGTTTGCTATAGAATTTCCATGTGGGAACATGTGCTTCAATTGCAGTTTTGAACCATTCAGTGGTCTCACTTGCATACTGTTCAGCTGGAAGAGAAAAGATATTTTCCCATAGGGCATCTCTGAATGTTTCCTAGTCAGCCTTTTTGTAATACCTCTTTGTTTTGAGCAGTGGGTCTTCAGTTTCAGAATTAAGGGTGATTTCCACCATTATCACAGCGTGATCAGCATTCCCGAATGGACTGTGGGCATTTGTTGTACAATCATCAGGAACTGTGGTCAGAAATAGATGTAGAGGTGAGGCATGTTGATTTTACTGGTCTGAGGAAACCTGTCGGAAATGTAACCATCTGTGATAGATATAGAGAAGCTATGTGTTGTGCTACCAGTAGTGTGCTGTAAGTAGAGAATCGAAGCCAGTTACTGTGGTGGGCATTGAAGTCACCAAATGCATGTACTTGTGTGCTAGTATCGAGGGAGAGTGCTGTATCTATGCTGTCAGAGACTTGGTTTATTAGGGTACAGTCATGAGTTGAGGGAGAGTGGTAGAGAAAGTACAAGTAGCTAATATTATGTTGTATATTTAGTCTGAAGCACAAAGGCCTAGTCGTCTGATTCTAGTTTTGTTTCTCTAGTCAGGGGGAGTGTGTCATGAATATAGACTCCAAGTCTGTGCATATGTCTGAATCCTTATGGCAGAGGGAATGGAGGAGTGTAGGTTAGTTTCATTTAATGCTAAGATATCCGGGGTGTTTACTAAGAGAAATGATTCAGCATCATCCACGGATATTCGTAAATGCAAGCCTCAAGGGAGGAGGCAGGTTGGTTTTCTTTGAGTTTGGTCCTGATGTAAACTGTCATTTCATTTTATTTAATTGTATTCAGAATTAATTACCAATACAATTTAAATTACAATTTGCAAACTTTATTTCTTATATTCTATAGGATGTTCCTGGGAATACGATGCTCAGTGTCGGTCATGTTGTTACCACGAGTGTTGGTATGTGTGACATTGATATTCGACCAGTAAGTATTAATAAAAACATTTAAAAAAAAAAAGTCTTAGAACAATAAAGATATAAACAATTTTTGACTTCTTTACATTCTTCTTATATATATATCTTATTGTTCTTATATATATATTATTTTTTATATATGTAGACAATAACAAGAAAAATAATCTAAAATAAAAATAAATGTGAAAACACCTGAGTATATTTAAAAAAACAGTTAAAAACGTCTGAGTATATTTAAAAAAACAGTTAAAAACATCTGAGTATATTTAAAAAAACAGTTAAAAACGTCTGAGTATATTTAAAAAAAAAACAAATGTGAAAACATCTGAGTATATTTAAAAAAACAGTTGAAAACGTCTGAGTATATTTAAAAAAAAAAACAAATGTGAAAACACCTGAGTATATTTAAAAAAACAGTTAAAAACGTCTGAGTATATTTAAAAAAACAGTTAAAAACATCTGAGTATATTTAAAAAAACAGTTAAAAACGTCTGAGTATATTTAAAAAAAACAAATGTGAAAACACCTGATGCGGTATCCATGTGTACTTGTTAAAGTCCACTGGGGATACATTGATCCTCTCTATTATACCTTTTTCTTGTTTTATGAACTCTTGGCAATAATCCGTGTACAATCCTCTATCTGATAACTTTTTCACAACCCTATCTAAACCAGCCAAGGACACCTGATAATTAGAAGGAACTAAGCTAAGTTTGTCAAAATTCCAAGGCAAACTAACATAAGTTATTCGAATATTTGATAGAAGAACGAAATATCTCAATTTCCACCTTATCGTAATCGCTAGTCACTTCGTCAATTATACCTAAAGGTTCCAAGCTAAACCTTTTACCGATGTTTCTTTCAACCGCAGATTCATCAACGCAGTAGAAATGGTCGAAATGTTCAGATTTTGTATCCATGAAAAAGTAGACGTGCATGATGTCACAATAGGAAAATTCTCCTACAATACGATTATAATTATGATTATGATTATAATTACAATTACGATTATAATTATGATTATAATTATGATTGTGATTATAATTATGATTATAATTATAATTATAATTACGATTATGATTATAATTATGATTATAATTATGATTATAATTATAATTATAATTATGATTATAATTATGATTATGATTATAATTACGATTATGATTATGATTATAATTACGATTATGATTATGATTATGATTATAATTACGATTATGATTATAATTACGATTATAATTATGATTATGATTATAATTACGATTATAATTATGATTATGATTATAATTACGATTATAATTATGATTATAATTACAATTATAATTATGATTATAATTATGATTATAATTACGATTATAATTATGATTATGATTATAATTACGATTATAATTATGATTATAATTATGATTATAATTACGATTATAATTACGATTATGATTATGATTAAAATTCATAAAAATACAATACGATTATACTTATGATTATCATTCATAAAAATACAATACGATTATAATTATGATTATAATTCATAAAAATACAATACGATTATAATTATGATTATAATTCATAAAAATACAATACGATTATAATTATGATTATAATTCATAAAAATACAATACGATTATAATTATGATTATAATTCATAAAAATACAATACGATTATAATTCAGTTCATACAAATACAATACGATTATAATTCAGTTCATAAAAGACAATATGATTATAATTCATAAAAATACAATACGATTATAATTATGATTATAATTCATAAAAATACAATACGATTATAATTATGATTATAATTCATAAAAATACAATACGATTATAGTTATGATTATAATTCATCAAAATACAATACGATTATGATTATAATTCATAAAAATACAATACGATTATAATTCAGTTCATAAAAATACAATATGATTATAATTCATAAAACTACAATACGATTTTAATTATGATTATAATTCATAAAAATACAATACGATTATAATTAAGTTCATAAAAATACAATACGATTATAATTCAGTTCACAAAAATAAATATATAATTCATAAAAATACAATACGATTATAATTATGATTATAATTCATAAAAATACAATACGATTATAATTCAGTTAATAACAATACAATACAATTATAATTCAGTTCATAAAAATAAATATGTAATTCATAAAAATACAATACGATTATAATTATGATTATAATTCATAAAAATACAATACGATTATAATTCAGTTCATAAAAATACAATACGATTATAATTCAGTTCATAAAAATGAATATATAATTCATAAAAATAAAATACGATTATAATTATGATTATAATTCAGTTCATAAAAATACAATACGATTATAATTCAGTTCATAAAAATACAATACGATTATAATTCAGTTCATAAGAATACACTACGATTATAATTCAGTTCATAAAAATACAATACAATTACAATTCAGTTCATGAAAATACAATTATAATTCAGTTCATACAAATAAAATACGATTATAATTCAATTCATAAAAATACAATACGATTATAATTCAACTCATAAAAATACAATACGATTATAATTCAGCTCATAAAATACAATACGATTATAATTCAGCTCATAAAAATACAATACGATTATAATTCAGCTCATGAAAATACAATACGATTATAATTCAGTTCATGAAAATAAAATACGATTATAATTCAGTTCATGAAAATACAATACGATTATAATTCAGTTCATAAAAATACAATACGATTATAATTCAGCTCATAAAAATACAATACGATTATAATTCAGTTCATAAAAATAAATACATAATTCATAAAAATACAATACGATAATAATTCAGTTCATAAAAATGAATACATAATCATAAAAATACAATACGATTATAATTCAACTCATAAAAATACAATACGATTATAATTCAACTCATAAAAATACAATACGATTATAATTCAGCTCATTAAATTAAATACATAATTCATAAAAATACAATACGATTATAATTCAGCTCATAAAAATAAATACATAATTCATTAAAATACAATACGATTATAATTCAGCTCATAAAAATACAATACGATTATAATTAAGTTCATAAAAATAAATACATGATTCATAAACATGCAATACGATTATAATTCAGCTCACAAAAATACAATACAATTATAATTCAGTTCATAAAAATACAATACAATTATGATTCAGTTCATAAAAATACAATACGATTATAATACAGTTCATAAAAATACAACACGCATATAATTCAACTCATAACAATACAATACGATTATAATACAACTCATAAAAATACAATACGATTATAATTCAGCTCATAAAAATACAATACAATTATAATTCAGCACATAAAAATACAATACAATTATAATTCAGCTCATAAAAATAGAATACGATTATAATGCAGTTCATAAAAATCAATACATAATTCATAAACATACAATACGATTATAATTAAGCTCATAAAAATAAATACATAATTGATAAAAATACAATACGATTATAATTCCACTCATAAAAATACAATACGGTTATAATTCAGCTCATAAAAATACAATATGATTATAATTCAGCTCATAAAAATACAATACGATTATAATTCAGCTCATTAAAATACAATACGATTATAATTCAGCTCATAAAAATACAATACGATTATAATTCAGCTCATAAAAATACAATACGATTATAATTCAGTTCATAAAAATACAATACGATTATAATTCAGTTCATAGAAATAAATACATAATTCATAAAAATACAATACGATTATAATTCAGCTCATAAAAATAACTACATAATTCATAAAAATACAATTTGATTATAATTCAGTTCATAAAAATGAATACATAATTCATAAAAATACAATACGATTATAATTCAACTCATGAAAATACAATACAATTATAATTCAGTTCATAAAAATACAATACAATTATAATTCAGTTCATAAAAATACAATACGATTATAATTCAGTTCATAAAAATACAATACGATTATAATTCAGTTCATGAAAATAACATTATAATTCAGTTCATACAAATAAAATACGATTATAATTCAGTTCATAAAAATACAATACGATTATAATTCAACTCATAAAAATACAGTACGATTATAATTCAGCTCATAAAAATACAATACGATTATAATTCAGCTCATAAAAATACAATACGATTATAATTCAGTTCATAAAAATACAATACGATTATAATTCAGTTCATAAAACTACAATAGGATTATTATTCAGTTCATAAAAATACAATACGATTATAATTCAGTTCATGAAAATAAAATACGATTATAATTCAGTTCATGAAAATACAATACGATTATAATTCAGTTCATAAAAATAAATACATAATTCATAAAAATACAAGACGATTATAATTCAACTCATAAAAATACAATACGATTATAATTCAGCTCATAAAAATACAATATGATTATAATTCAGGTCATAAAAATACAATACGATTATAATTCAGCTCATAAAAATACAATACGATTATAATTCAGCTCATAAAAATACAATACGATTATAATTCAGCTCATAAAAATACAATACGATTATAATTCAGCTCATAAAAATACAATACGATTATAATTCAGTTCATAAAAATACTATACGATTATAATTCAGTTCATAAAAATAAATAATTCATAAAAATACAATACGATTATAATTCAGCTCATGAAAATAAATACATAATTCATAAAAATACAATACGATTATAATTCAACTCAGAAAAATACAATACGATTATAATTCAGCTCATAAAAATACAATATGATTATAATTCAGGTCATAAAAATACAATACGATTATAATTCAGCTCATAAAAATACAATACGATTATAATTCAGCTCATAAAAATACAATACGATTATAATTCAGCTCATAAAAATACAATACGATTATAATTCAGTTCATAAAAATACAATACGATTATAATTCAGTTCATAAAAATACAATACAATTATAATTCAGTTCATAAAAATACAATACAATTATAATTCAGTTCATAAAAATACAATACAATTATAATTCAGTTCATAAAAATACAATACAATTATGATTCAGTTCATAAAAATACAATACGGTTATAATACAGTTCATAAAAATACAATACGATTATAATTCAACTCATAAAAATACAATACGATTATAATACAACTCATAAAAATACAATACGATTATAATTCAGCTCATAAAAATACAATACAATTATAATTCAGCACATAAAAATACAATACGATTATAATTCAGCTCATAAAAATACAATACAATTATAATTCAGCACATAAAAATAAATACATAATTGATAAAAATACAATACGATTATAATTCAACTCATAAAAATACAATATGATTATAATTCAGCTCATAAAAATACAATACGATTATAATTCAGCTCATACAAATACAATACGATTATAATTCAGCTCATTAAAATACAATACGATTATAATTCAGCTAATAAAAATACAATACGATTATAATTCAGCTCATAAAAATACAATACGATTATAATTCAGTTCATCAAAATACAATACGATTATAATTCAGTTCATGAAAATAAATACATAATTGATAAAAATACAATACGATTATAATTCAGCTCATAAAAATAAATACATAATTCATAAAAATACAATTTGATTATAATTCAGTTCATAAAAATAAATACATAATTCATAAAAATACAATACGATTATAATTCAGTTCATAAAAATACTATACGATTATAATTCAACTCACAAAAATACAATACAATTATAATTCAGTTCATAAAAATAAATACATAATTCATAAAAATACAATACGATTATAATTCAGTTCATAAAAATAAATACATAATTCATAAAAATACAATACGATTATAAGTCAGCTCATAAAAATACAATACGATTATAATTCAGTTCATAAAAATACAATACGATTATAATTCGGCTCATAAAAATAAATACATAATTCATAAAAATACAATACGATTATAATTCAGCTCATAAAAATACAACACGATTATGATTCAGCTCATGAAAATAAATACATAATTCATAAAAATACAATACGATTATAATGCAGCTCATAAAAATATATACATAATTCAAAAAATACAATACGATTATAATTCAGTTCATAAAAATAAATACATAATTCATAAAAATACAATATGATTATAATTCAGCTTATAAAAATACAATACGATTATAATTCAGCTCATAAAAATAAATACATAATTCATAAACATACAATACAGTACTAATTCAGTTCATAAAAATAAATACATAATTCATAAAAATACAATACGATTATAATTCAGCTCATAAAAATACAATACGATTATAATTGCGCTCATAAAAATACAATACGATTATAATACAGTTCATAAAAATACAATACGATTATAATTCAGCTGATAGAAATGAATACATAATTCACAAAAATACAATACGATTATAAGTCAGCTCATAAAAATGAATACATAATTCATAAAAATACAATACGATTATAATTCAGCTCATAAAAATACAATACGATTATAATTTAGCTCATAAAAATACAATACGATTATAATTCAGTTCATAAAAATAAATACATGATTCATAAACATACAATACGATTATAATTCAGTTCATAAAAATAAATACATAATTCATAACAATACAACACGATTATAATTCAGCTCATAAAAATACATACATAATTCATAAAAATACAATACGATTATAATTCAGCTCATAAAAATACAATACGATTATAATTCAGCTCATAAAAATACAATACGATTTTAATTCAGTTCATAAAAATACAATACGATTATAATTCAGCTCATAAAAATAAATACATAATTCATAAAAATACAATACAGTTATAATTCAGCTCATAAAAATACAACACGATTATGATTCAGCTCATAAAAATCAATACATAATTCATAAAAATACAATATGATTATAATTCAGCTTATAAAAATACAATACGATTATAATTCAGCTCATAAAAATAAATACATAATTCATAAAAATACAATACGATTATAATTCAGTTCATAAAAATAAATACATAATTCATAAAAATACAATATGATTATAATTCAGCTTATAAAAATAAAATACGATTATAATTCAGCTCATAAAAATAAATACATAATTCATGAACATACAATACGATACTAATTCAGTTCATAAAAATAAATACACAATTCAAAAAATACAATACGATAATAATTCAGTTCATAAAAATAAATACATAATTCATAAAAATACAATACGATTATAATTCAGCTCATAAAAATACAATACGATTATAATTCAGCTCATTAAAATAAATACATAATTCATAAAAATACAACACAATTATAATTCAGCTCATAGAAATACAATACGATTATAATTCAGTTCATAAAACTACAATACGATCATAATTCAGCTTAGAAAAATAAATACATAATTCATAAAAATACAACACGATTATAATTCAGCTCATAAAAATACAACACGATTATTATTCACCTCATAAAAATACAATACGATTATAATTCATCTCATAAAAATACAATACGATTATAATTCAGCTCATAAAAATAAATACATAATTCATAAAAATACAACACGATTATTATTCAGCTCATAAAAATAAATACATAATTCATAAAAATAATACGATTATAGTTCAACTCATTAAAATACAATACGATTATAATTCAGTTCATAAAAATAAATACATGATTCATAAACATACAATACGATTATAATTCAGCTCATAAAAATAAATACATTATTCATAAACATACAATACGATTATAATTCAGCTCATAAAGATACAATACGATTATAATTAAGCTCATAAAGATACAATACGATTATAATTCAGCTCATAAAAATAAATACATAATTCATAAAAATACAATACGATTATAATTCAGCTCATAAAAATAAATACATAATTAATAAAAATACAATAGGTTATAATTCAGCTCATAAAAATAAGTACATAATTCATAAAAATATAATACGATTATAATTCAGCTCATAAAAATACAATACGATTATAATTCAGTTCATAAAAATAAATACATAATTCATAAAAATACAATACGATTATAATTCAGCTCAAAAAATAAATACATAATTCATAAAAATACAATACGATTATAAATCAGCTCATAAAAATACAACACGATTATAATTCAGCTCATAAAAATACATACATAATTCATAAAAATACAATACGATTATAATTCAGCTCATAAAAATACAATACGATTATAATTCAGCTCATAAAAATACAATACGATTATAATTCAGTTCATAAAAATAAATACATAATTCATAAAAATACAATATGATTATAATTCAGCTCAGTAAAATACAATACGATAATAATTCAGCTCATAAAAATAAATACATAATTCATAAACATACAATACGATAATAATTCAGTTCATAAAAATAAATACATAATTCATAAAAATACAATACGATAATAATTCAGTTCATAAAAATGAATACATAATCATAAAAATACAATACGATTATAATTCAACTCATAAAAATACAATACGATTATAATTCAGCTCATTAAAATAAATACATAATTCATAAAAATACAATACGATTATAATTCAGCTCATAAAAATAAATACATAATTCATTAAAATACAATACGATTATAATTCAGCTCATAAAAATACAATACGATTATAATTCAGTTCATAAAACTACAATACGATTATAATTCAGCTCATAAAAATAAATACATAATTCATAAAAATACAACACGATTATAATTCAGCTCATAAAAATAAATACATAATAAATAAAAATACAACACGATTATAATTCAGTTCATAAAAATAAATACATGATTCGTAAACATACAATACGATTATAATTCAGCTCAAAAATGAATACATAATTCATAAAAGTACAATATGATTATAATTCAGCTCATAAAAATAAATACAGAATTCATAAACATACAATACGATTATAATTCAGCTCATAAAAATACAACATGATTATAATTCAGCTCATAAAAATAAATACATAATTCATAAAAATACAATACGATAATAATTCAGCTCATAAAAATACAATACGATTATAATTCAGCTCATAAAGATACAATACGATTATAATTCAGCTCATAAAAATAAATACATAATTCATAAAAATACAGTACGATTATAATTCAGCTCATAAAAATAAAGACATAATTCATAAAAATACAATACGATTATAATTCAGCTCATAAAAATACAATACGATTATAATTCAGCTCGTAAAAATACAATACGATTATAATTCAGCTCATAAAAATAAATACATGATTCATAAACATACAATACGATTATAATTCAGTTCATAAAAATAAATACATAATTCATAAAAATACAATACGATTATAAATCAGCTCATAAAAATACAACACGATTATAATTCAGCTCATAAAAATAAATACATAATTCATAAAAATACAATACGATTATAATTCAGCTCATAAAAATACAATACGATTAAAATTCAGCTCATAAAAATAAATACATAATTAATAAAAATACAATACGGTTATAATTCAGCTCATAAAAATAAGTACATAATTCATAAAAATATAATACGATTATAATTCAGCTCATAAAAATACAATACGATTATAATTCAGTTCATAAAAATAAATACATAATTCATAAAAATACAATACGATTATAATTCAGCTCAAAAAATAAATACATAATTCATAAAAATACAATACGATTATAAATCAGCTCATAAAAATACAACACGATTATAATTCAGCTCATAAAAATACATACATAATTCATAAAAATACAATACGATTATAATTCAGCTCATAAAAATACAATACGATTATAATTCAGCTCATAAAAATACAATACGATTATAATTCAGTTCATAAAAATAAATACATAATTCATAAAAATACAATATGATTATAATTCAGCTCAGTAAAATACAATACGATAATAATTCAGCTCATAAAAATAAATACATAATTCATAAAAATACAATACGATAATAATTCAGTTCATAAAAATGAATACATAATCATAAAAATACAATACGATTATAATTCAACTCATAAAAATACAATACGATTATAATTCAGCTCATTAAAATGAATACATAATTCATAAAAATACAATACGATTATAATTCAGCTCATAAAAATAAATACATATTTCATTAAAATACAATACGATTATAATTCAGCTCATAAAAATACAATACGATTATAATTCAGTTCATAAAACTACAATATCATTATAATTCAGCTCATAAAAATAAATACATAATTCATAAAAATACAACACGATTATAATTCAGCTCATAAAAATAAATACATAATAAATAAAAATACAACACGATTATAATTCAGTTCATAAAAATAAATACATGATTCGTAAACATACAATACGATTATAATTCAGCTCAAAAATGAATACATAATTCATAAAAGTACAATATAATTATAATTCAGCTCATAAAAATAAATACAGAATTCATAAACATACCATACGATTATAATTCAGCTCATAAAAATACAACATGATTATAATTCAGCTCATAAAAATAAATACATAATTCATAAAAATACAATACGATTATAATTCAGCTCATAAAAATACAATACGATTATAATTCAGCTCATAAAGATACAATACGATTATAATTCAGCTCATAAAAATAAATACATCATTTATAAAAATACAGTACGATTATAATTCAGCTCATAAAAATAAAGACATAATTCATAAAAATACAATACGATTATAATTCAGCTCATAAAAATACAATACGATTATAATTCAGCTCATAAAAATACAATACGATTATAATTCAGCTCATAAAAATACAATACGATTATAATTCAGCTCATAAAAATAAATACATGATTCATAAACATACAATACGATTATAATTCAGTTCATAAAAATAAATACATAATTCATAAAAATACAATACGATTATAATTCAGCTCAAAAAATAAATACATAATTCATAAAAATACAATACGATTATAAATCAGCTCATAAAAATACAACACGATTATAATTCAGCTCATAAAAATAAATACATAATTCATAAAAATACAATACGATTATAATTCAGCTCATAAAAATACAATACGATTAAAATTCAGCTCATAAAAATACAATACGATTATAATTCAGCTCATAAAAATACAATACGATTATAATTCAGCTCAGTAAAATACAATACGATAATAATTCAGCCCATAAAAATAAATACATAATTCATAAACATACAATACAATAATAATTCAGTTCATAAAAATGAATACATAATTCATAAAAATACAATACGATTATAATTCAGCTCATAAAAATACAATACGATTATAATTCAGCTAATTAAAATAAATACATAATTCATAAAAATACAATACGATTATAATTCAGCTCATAAAAATAAATACATAATTCATAAAAATACAATACGATTAGTATTCAGCTCATAAAAATACAACACGATTATAATTCAGCTCATAAAAATACAATACGATTATAATTCAGTTCATAAAACTACAATACGATCATAATTCAGCTCATAAAAATAAATACATAATTCATAAAAATACAACACGATTATAATTCAGCTCATAAAAATACAACACGATTATAATTCAGCTCATAAAAATACAATACGATTATAATTCAGCTCATAAAAATAAATACATAATTCATAAAAATACAACACGATTATTATTCAGCTCATAAAAATAAATACATAATTCATAAAAATACAATACGATTATAGTTCAACTCATTAAAATACAATACGATTATAATTCAGTTCATAAAAATAAATACATGATTCATAAACCTACAATACGATTATAATTCAGCTCATAAAAATAAATACATTATTCATAAACATACAATACGATTATAATTCAGCTCATAAAAATACAACACGATTATAATTCAGCTCATAAAAATAAATACATAATTCATAAAAATACAATACGATTATAATTCAGCTCATAAAGATACAATACGATTATAATTAAGCTCATAAAGATACAATACGATTATAATTCAGCTCATAAAAATAAATACATAATTCATAAAAATACAATACGATTATAATTCAGCTCATAAAAATAAATACATAATTAATAAAAATACAATACTGTTATAATTCAGCTCATAAAAATAAGTACATAATTCATAAAAATACAATACGATTATAATTCAGCTCATAAAAATAAGTACATGATTCATAAACATACAATACGATTATAATTCAGTTCATAAAAATAAATACATAATTCATAAAAATACAATACGATTATAATTCAGCTCATAAAAATACAATACGATTATAATTCAGCTCATAAAAATACAATACGATTATAATTCAGTTCATAAAAATACAATACGATTATAATTCAGCTGATAAAAATGAATACATAATTCACAAAAATACAATACGATTATAAGTCAGCTCATAAAAATAAATACATAATTCATAAAAATACAATACGATTATAATTCAGCTCATAAAAATACAATACGATTATAATTTAGCTCATAAAAATACAATACGATTATAATTCAGTTCATAAAAATAAATACATGATTCATAAACATACAATACGATTATAATTCAGTTCATAAAAATAAATACATAATTCATAACAATACAACACGATTATAATTCAGCTCAGAAAAATACATACATAATTCATAAAAATACAATACGATTATAATTCAGCTCATAAAAATACAATACGATTATAATTCAGCTCATAAAAATACAATACGATTTTAATTCAGTTCATAAAAATACAATACGATTATAATTCAGCTCATAAAATAAATACATAATTCATAAAAATACAATACGATTATAATTCAGCTCATAAAAATAAATACATAATTAATAAAAATACAATACGATTATAATTCAGTTCATAAAAATTAATACATAATTCATCAAAATACAATACGATTATAATTCAGCTCAAAAAATAAATACATAATTCATAAAAATACAATACGATTATAAATCAGCTCATAAAAATACAACACGATTATAATTCAGCTCATAAAAATACATACATAATTCATAAAAATACAATACGATTATAATTCAGCTCATAAAAATACAATAGGATTATAATTCAGCTCATAAAAATACAATACGATTATAATTCAGTTCATAAAAATAAATACATAATTCATAAAAATACAATATGATTATAATTCAGCTCAGTAAAATACAATACGATAATAATTCAGCTCATAAAAATAAATACATAATTCATAAACATACAATAAAATAATAATTCAGTTCATAAAAATAAATACATAATTCATAAAAATACAATACGATAATAATTCAGTTCATAAAAATGAATACATAATCATAAAAATACAATACGATTATAATTCAACTCATAAAAATACAATACGATTATAATTCAGCTCATTAAAATAAATACATAATTCATAAAAATACAATCCGATTATAATTCAGCTCATAAAAATAGATACATAATTCATTAAAATACAATACGATTATAATTCAGCTCATAAAAATACAATACGATTATAATTCAGTTCATAAAACTTCATTACGATTATAATTCAGCTCATAAAAATAAATACATAATTCATAAAAATACAACACGATTATAATTCAGCTCATAAAAATAAATACATAATAAATAAAAATACAACACGATTATAATTCAGTTCATAAAAATAAATACATGATTCGTAAACATACAATACGATTATAATTCAGCTCAAAAATGAATACATAATTCATAAAAGTACAATATGATTATAATTCAGCTCATGAAAATAAATACAGAATTCATAAACATACAATACGATTATAATTCAGCTCATAAAAATACAACATGATTATAATTCAGCTCATAAAAATAAATACATAATTCATAAAAATACAATACGATTATAATTCAGCTCATAAAAATACAATACGATTATAATTCAGCTCATAAAGATACAATACGATTATAATTCAGCTCATAAAAATAAATACATAATTTATAAAAATACAGTACGATTATAATTCAGCTCATAAAAATAAAGACATAATTCATAAAAATACAATACGATTATAATTCAGCTCATAAAAATACAATACGATTAAAAATCAGCTCATAAAAATAAATACATAATTAATAAAAATACAATACGGTTATAATTCAGCTCATAAACATAAATACATAATTCATAAAAATACAATACGATTATAATTCAGCTCATAAAAATACCAAACGATTAAAATTCAGCTCACAAAAATAAATACATAATTCATAAAAATACAACACGATTATAATTCAGCTCATAAAAATAAATACATAATTCATAAAAATACAATACGATTATAATTCAGCTCATAAAAATACAATACGATTAAAATTCAGCTCATAAAAATAAATACATAATTCATAAAAATACAACACGATTATAATTCAGCTCATAAAAATAAATACATAATTCATAAAAATACAATACGATTATAATTCAGCTCATAAAAATACAATACGATTAAAATTCAGCTCATAAAAATAAATACATAATTCATAAAAATACAACACGATTATAATTCAGCTCATAAAAATAAATACATAATTCATAAAAATACAATACGATTATAATTCAGCTCATAAAAATACAATACGATTAAAATTCAGCTCATAAAAATAAATACATAATTCATAAAAATACAACACGATTATAATTCAGCTCATAAAAATAAATACATAATTCATAAAAATACAATACGATTATAATTCAGCTCATAAAAATACAATACGATTAAAATTCAGCTCATAAAAATAAATACATAATTAATAAAAATACAATACGGTTATAATTCAGCTCATAAAAATAAGTACATAATTCATAAAAATATAATACGATTATAATTCAGCTCATAAAAATACAATATGATTATAATTCAGCTCATAAAAATACAATACGGTTATAATTCAGCTCATAAAAATAAGTACATCATTCATAAAAATATAATACGATTATAATTCAGCTCATAAAAATACAATATGATTATAATTCAGTTCATAAAAATACATACATAATTCATAAAAATATAATACGATTATAATTCAGCTCATAAAAATACAATATGATTATAATTCAGCTCATAAAAATACATACATAATTCATAAAAATACAATACGATTATAATTCAGCTCATAAAAATACAATACGATTATAATTCAGCTCATAAAAATACAATACGATTATGATTCAGTTCATAAAAATAAATACATAATTCATAAACATACAATACGATAATAACTCAGTTCATAAAAATAAATACATAATTCATAAAAATACAATACGATAATAATTCAGTTCATAAAATTGAATACATAATCATAAAAATACAATACGATTATAATTCAACTCCTAAAAATACAATACGATTATAATTCAGCTCATTAAAATAAATACATAATTCATAAAAATACAATACGATTATAATTCAGCTCATAAAAATAAATACATAATTCATTAAAATACAATACGATTATAATTCAGCTCATAAAAATACAATACGATTATAATTCAGTTCATAAAACTACAATACGATTATAATTCAGCTCATACAAATAAATACATAATTCATAAAAATACAACACGATTATAATTCAGCTCATAAAAATAAATACATAATAAATAAAAATACAACACGATTATAATTCAGTTCATAAAAATAAATACATGATTCGTAAACATACAATACGATTATAATTCAGCTCAAAAATGAATACATAATTCATAAAAGTACAATATGATTATAATTCAGCTCATAAAAATAAATACAGAATTCATAAAAATACAATACGATTATAATTCAGCTCATAAAAATACAATACGATTATAATTCAGCTCATAAAAATACAACATGATTATAATTCAGCTCATAAAAATAAATACATAATTCATAAAAATACAATACGATTATAATTCAGCTCATAAAAATACAATACGATTATAATTCAGCTCATAAAGATACAATAGGATTATAATTCAGCTCATAAAAATAAATACATCATTTATAAAAATACAGTACGATTATAATTCAGCTCATAAAAATAAAGGCATAATTCATAAAAATACAATACGATTATAATTCAGCTCATAAAAATACAATACGATTATAATTCAGCTCATAAAAATACAATACGATTATAATTCAGCTCAGTAAAATACAATACGATAATAATTCAGCTCATAAAAATAAATACATAATTCATAAACATACAATACAATAATAATTCAGTTCATAAAAATAAATACATAATTCATAAAAATACAATACGATTATAATTCAGCTCATAAAAATACAATACGATTATAATTCAGCTAATTAAAATAAATACATAATTCATAAAAATACAATACGATTATAATTCAGCTCATAAAAATAAATACATAATTCATAAAAATACAATACGATTAGTATTCAGCTCATAAAAATACAACACGATTATAATTCAGCTCATAAAAATACAATACGATTATAATTCAGCTCATAAAAATAAATACATAATTCATAAAAATACAACAAGATTATAATTCAGCTCATAAAAATAAATACATGATTCATAAAAATACAATACCATTATAGTTCAACTCATTAAAATACAATACGATTATAATTCAGTTCATAAAAATAAATACATGATTCATAAACATACAATACGATTATAATTCAGCTCAAAAATAAATACATAATTCATAAAAGTACAATACGATTATAATTCAACTCATAAAAATAAATACAGAATTCATAAACATACAATACGATTATAATTCAGCTCATAAAAATACAACACGATTATAATTCAGCTCATAGAAATAAATACATAATTCATAAAAATACAATACGATTATAATTCAGCTCAGAAAGATACAATACGATTATAATTCAGCTCATAAAGATACAATACGATTATAATTCAGCTCATAAAAATAAATACATAAGTCATAAAAATACAATACGATTATAATTCAGCTCATAAACATACAACACGATTATAATGTAGCTCATAAAAATACAATACGATTATAATTCAGTTCATAAAACTACAATACGATCATAATTCAGCTCATAAAAATAAATACATAATTCATAAAAATACAACACGATTATAATTCAGCTCATAAAAATACAACACGATTATAATTCAGCTCATAAAAATACAATACGATTATAATTCAGCTCATAAAAATACAATACGATTATAATTCAGCTCATAAAAATACAATACGATTATAATTCAGCTCATAAAAATAAATACATAATTCATTAAAATACAACACGATTATAATTCAGCTCAACAAATTAAATACATAATTCGTAAAAATACAATACGATTATAGTTCAACTCATTAAAATACAATACGATTATAATTCAGTTCATAAAAATAAATACATGATTCATAAACATACAATACGATTATAATTCAGTTCATAAAAATAAATACATAATTCATAAAATTACAATACGATTATAATGCAGCTCAAAAAATAAATACATAATTCATAAAAATAGAATACGATTATAATTCAGCTCATAAAAATACAACACGATTATAATTCAGCTCATAAAAATAAATACAGAATTCATAAACATACAATACGATTATAATTCACCTCATAAAAATACAACACGATTATAATTCAGCTCATAAAAATAAATACATAATTCATAAAAATGCAATACGATTATAATTCAGCTCATAAAAATAAATACATAATTCATAAAAATACAATACGATTATAATTCAGCTCATAAAAATACAATACGATTATAATTCAGTTCATAAAAATAAATACATGATTCATAAAAATTCAATACGATTATAATTCAGTTCATAAAAATAAATACATGATTCATAAAAATACAATACGATTATAATTCAGCTCATAAAAATACAATACGATTATAATTCAGCTCATAAAGATACAATACGATTATAATTCAGCTCATAAAAATAAATACGGTTATAATTCAGCTCATAAAAATAAATACATAATTCATAAAATTACAATACGATTATAATTCAGCTCATAAAAATACAATACGATTATAATTCAGCTCATAAAAATAAATACATTATTCATAAACATACAATACGATTATAATTCAGTTCATAAAAATAAATACATAATTCATAAAAATACAATATGATTATAATTCAGCTCATAAAAATACAATACGATTATAATTCAGTTCATAAAAATAAATACATGATTCATAAACATACAATACGATTATAATTCAGTTCATAAAAATAAATACATAATTCATAAAAATACAATACGATTATAATTCAGCTCATAAAAATAAATACAGAATTCATAAACATACAATACGATTATAATTCACCTCATAAAAATAAAACACAATAATAATTCAGCTCATAAAAATAAATACATAATTCATAAAAATACAATACGATTATAATTCAGCTCATAAAGATACAATACGATTATAATTCAGCTCATAAAGATACAATACGATTATAAGTCAGCTCATAAAAATAAATACATAATTCATAAAAATACAATACGATTATAATTCAGCTCATAAAAATACAATACGATTATAATGCAGTTCATAAAAATAAATACATGATTCATAAAAATACAATACGATTATAATTCAGCTCATAAAAATACAATACGATTATAATTCAGCTCATAAAGATACAATACGATTATAATTCAGCTCATAAAGATACAATACGATTATAATTCAGCTCATAAAGATACAATACGATTATAAGTCAGCTCATAAAAATAAATACATAATTCATAAAAATACAATACGATTATAATTCAGCTCATAAAGATACAATACGATTATAAGTCAGCTCATAAAAATAAATACATAATTCATAAAAATACAACACGATTATAATGCAGCTCATAAAAATAAATACATGATTCATAAAAATACAATACCATTATAGTTCAACTCATTAAAATACAATACGATTATAATTCAGTTCATAAAAATAAATACATAATTCATAAAAGTACAATACGATTATAATTCAACTCATAAAAATACATACATAATTCATAAAAATACAATACGATTATAATTCAGCTCATAAAAATACAATACGATTATAATTCAGTTCATACAAATAAATACATGATTCATAAAAATACAATACGATTATAATTCAGCTCATAAACATACAATACGATTATAATTCAGCTCATAAAGATACAATACGATTATAATTCAGCTCATAAAAATAAATACATAATTCATAAAAATACAATACGATTATAATTCAGCTCATAAAAATAAATACATGATTCATAAAAATACAATACGATTATAATTCAGCTCATAAAAATACAATACGATTATAATTCAGCTCATAAAGATACAATACGATTATAATTCAGCTCATAAAAATAAATAAATTATTCATAAAAAAAAAAAACACGATTATAATTCAGTTCATAAAAATAAATACATGATTCATAAACATACAATACGATTATAATTCAGTTCATAAAAATAAATACATGATTCATAAAAATACAATACGATTATAATTCAGCTCAAAAAATAAATACATAATTCATAAAAATAGAATACGATTATAATTCAGCTCATAAAAATACAACACGATTATAATTCAGCTCATAAAAATAAATACAGAATTCATAAACATACAATACGATTATAATTCACGTCATAAAAATACAACACGATAATAATTCAGCTCATAAAAATAAATACATAATTCATAAAAATACAATACGATTATAATTCAGCTCATAAAGATACAATACGATTATAATTCAGCTCAGTAAAATACAATACGATAATAATTCAGCTCATAAAAATAAATACATAATTCATAAACATACAATACAATAATAATTCAGTTCACAAAAATAAATACATAATTCATAAAAATACAATACGATAATAATTCAGTTAATAAAAATAAATACATAATTCATAAAAATACAATACGATTATAATTCAGCTAATTAAAATAAATACATAATTCATAAAAATACAAGACAATTATAATTCAGCTCATAAAAATAAATACATAATTCATAAAAATACAATACGATTAGTATTCAGCTCATAAAAATACAACACGATTATAATTCAGCTCATAAAAATACAATACGATTATAATTCAGGTCATAAAACTACAATACGATCAAAGTTCAGCTCATAAAAATAAATACATAATACATAAAAATACAACACGATTATAATTCAGCTCATAAAAATACAATACGATTATAATTCAGCACATAAAAATACAATACGATTATAATTCAGCTCATAAAAATACAATACGATTATAATTCCGCTCATAAAAATACAATACGATTATAATTCAGCTCATAAAAATACAATACGATTATAATTCAGCTCATAAAAATAAATACATAATTCATAAAAATACAATACGATTATAGTTCAACTCATTAAAATACAATACGATTATAATTCAGTTCATAATAATAAATACATGATTCATAAACATACAATACGATTATAATTCAGCTCAAAAATAAATACATAATTCATAAAAGTACAATACGATTATAATTCAGTTCATAAAAATAAATACAGAATTCATAAACATACAATACGATTATAATTCAGCTCATAAAAATACAACACGATTACAATTCAGCTCATAAAAATTAATACATAATTCATAAAAATACAATACGATTATAATTCACCTCATAAAGATACAATACGATTATAATTCAGCTCATAAAGATACAATACGATTATAATTCAGTTCATAAAAATAAATACATAATTCATAAAAATACAATACGATTATAATTCAGCTCATAAAGATACAATACGATTATAATTCAGCTTATAAAAATAAATACATAATTCATAAAAATACAATACGATTATAATTCAGCTCATAAAAATACAATACGATTATAATTCAGTTCATAAAAATAAATACATGATTCATGAACATACAATACGATTATAATTCAGTTCATAAAAATAAATACATAATTCATAAAAATACAATACGATTATAATTCAGCTCATAAAAATACAATACGATTATAATTCAGCTCATAAAAATACAATACGATTATAATTCAGCTCATAAAAATACAATACGATTATAATTCAGCTCATAAAAATACAATACGATTATAATTCAGCTCATAAAAATACAATACGATTATAATTCAGCTCAGTAAAATACAATACGATTATAATTCAGCTCAGTAAAATACAATACGATAATAATTCAGCTCATAAAAATAAATACATAATTCATAAACATACAATACAATAATAATTCAGTTCATAAAAATAAATACATTATTCATAAAAATACAATACGATAATAATTCAGTTCATAAAAATAAAAACATAATTCATAAAAATACAATACGATTATAATTCAGCTCATAAAAATACAATACGATTATAATTCAGCTAATTAAAATAAATGCATAATTCATAAAAATACAATACGATTATAATTCAGCTCATAAAAATAAATACATAATTCATAAAAATAAAATACGATTATAATTCAGCTCATAAAAATACATACATAATTCATAAAAATACAATACGATTATAGTTCAACTCATAAAAATAAATACATAATTCATAAAAATACAATACGATTATAATTCAGCTAATTCAAATAAATACATAATTCATAAAGATACAATACGATTATAATTCAGCTCATAACAATAAATACATAATTCATAAAAATACAATACGATTATAATTCAGTTCATAAAACTACAATACGATCATAATTCAGCTCATAAAAATAAATACATAATTCATAAAAATACAACACGATTATAATTCAGCTCATAAAAATACAACACGATTATAATTCAGCTCATAAAAATACAATACGATTATAATTCAGCTCATAAAAATACAATACGATTATAATTCAGCTCATAAAAATACAATACGATTATTATTCAGCTCATAAAAATACAATACAATTATAATTCAGCTCATAAAAATAAATACATAATTCATAAAAATACAACACGATTATAATTCAGCACATAAAAATAAATACATAATTCATAAAAATACAATATGATTATAGTTCAACTCATTAAAATACAATACGATTATAATTCAGTTCATAAAAATAAATACATGATTCATAAATATACAATACGATTATAATTCAGCTCAAAAATAAATACATAATTCATAAAAGTACAATACGATTATAATTCAGCTCATGAAAATAAATACAGAATTCATAAACATACAATACGATTATAATTCAGCTCATAAAAATACAACACGATTATAATTCAGCTCATAAAAATAAATACATAATTCATAAAAATACAATACGATTATAATTCAGCTCATAAAGATACAATACGATTATAATTCAGCTCATAAAGATACAATACGATTATAATTCAGCTCATAAAAATACAATACGATTATAATTCAGTTCATAAAAATAAATACATAATTCATAAAAATACAATACGATTATAATTCAGCTCATAAAAATACAATACGATTATAATTCAGTTCATAAAAATAAATACATAATTCATAAAAATACAATACGATTATAATTCAGCTCATAAAGATACAATACGATTATAATTCAGCTCATAAAGATACAATATGATTATAATTCAGCTCATAAAGATACAATACGGTTATAATTCAGCTCATAAAGATACAATACGGTTATAATTCAGCTCATAAAGATACAATACGATTATAATTCAGCTCTTAAAAATACAATACGATTATAATTCAGCTCATAAAAATAAATACATAATTCATAAAAATACAATACGATTATAATTCAGCTCATAAAAATAAATACATAATTCATAAAAATACAATTAGATTATAATTCAGCTCATAAAGATACTATACGATTATAATTCAGTTCACAAAAATACAATACCATTATAATTCAGCTCATAAAAATAAATACATAATTCATAAAAATACAATACGATTATAATTCAGCTCATAAAAATAAATACATAATTCATAAAAATACAATACGATTATAATTCAGCTTATAAAGATACAATACGATTATAATTCAGCTCATAAAAATACAATACGATTATAATTCAGCTCATAAAAATAAATACATAATTCATAAAAATACAATACGATTATAATTCAGCTCATAAAAATAAATACAGGATTCATAAACATACAATACGATTATAATTCAGCTCATAAAAATACAATACGATTATAATTCAGTTCATAAGAATAAATACAGGATTCATAAACATACAATACGATTATAATTCAGTTCATAAAAATACAATACGATTATAATTCAGCTCATAAAAATAAATACATAAGTCATAAAAATACAATACGATTATAATTCAGCTCATAAAAATACAATACGATTATAATTCAGTTCATAAAAATAAATACAGGATTCATAAACATACAATACGATTATAATTCAGTTCATAAAAATAAATACATAATTCATAAAAATACAATACGATTTTAATTCAGCTCATAAAAATACAATACGATTGTAATTCAGCTCATAAAAATAAATACATAATTCATAAAAATACAATACGATTATAATTCAGCTCATAAAAATAAATACATAATTCATAAAAATACAATACGATTATAATTCAGCTCATAAAAATACAATACGATTATAATTCAGTTCATAAAAATAAATACATGATTCATAAACATACAATACGATTATAATTCAGTTCATAAAAATAAATACATAATTCATAAAAATACAATACGATTATAATTCAGCTCATAAAAATACAATACGATTATAATTCAGCTCATAAAAATACAATACGATTATAATTCAGCTCATAAAAATACAATACGATTATAATTCAGCTCAGTAAAATACAATACGATTATAATTCAGCTCAGTAAAATACAATACGATAATAATTCAGCTCAGTAAAATAAATACATAATTCATAAACATACAATACAATAATAATTCAGTTCATAAAAATAAATACATAATTCGTAAAAATACAATACGATAATAATTCAGTTCATAAAAATAAATACATAATTCATAAAAATACAATACGATTATAATTCAGCTCATAAAAATACAATACGATTATAAGTCAGCTAATTAAAATAAATGCATAATTCATAAAAATACAATACGATTATAATTCAGCTCATAAAAATAAATACATAATTCATAAAAATACAATACGATTATAATTCAGCTCATAAAAATAAATACATAATTCATAAAAATACAATACTATTATAGTTCACCTCATAAAAATAAATACATAATTCATAAAAATACAATACGATTATAATTCAGCTAATTAAAATAAATACATAATTCATAAAAATACAATACGATTATAATTCAGCTCATAAAAATCAATACATAATTCATAAAAATACAATACGATTATAATTCAGCTCATAAAAATAAATACATAATTCATAAAAATACAACACGATTATAATTCAGCTCATAAAAATACAACACGATTATAATTCAGCTCATAAAAATACAATACGATTATAATACAGTTCATAAAATTACAATACGATCATTATTCAGCTCATAAAAATAAATACATAATTTATAAAAATACAACACGATTATAATTCAGCTCATAAAAATACAACACGATTATAATTCAGCTCATAAAAATACAATACGATTATAATTCAGCTCATAAAAATACAATACGATTATAATGCAGCTCATAAAAATACAATACGATTATAATTCAGCTCATAAAAATACAATATGATTATAATTCAGCTCATAAAAATAAATACATAATTCATAAAAATACAACACGATTATAATTCAGCTCATAAAAATAAATACATGATTCATAAAAATACAATACGATTATAATTCAGTTCATAAAAATAAATACATAATTCATAAAAATACAATACGATAATAATTCAGTTCATAAAAATAAATACATAATTCATAAAAATACAATACGATTATAATTCAGCTCATAAAAATACAATACGATTACATTTCAGCTAATTAAAATAAATGCATAATTCATAAAAATACAATACGATTATAAATCAGCTCATAAAAATAAATACATAATTCATAAAAATACAATACGATTATAATTCAGCTCATAAAAATAAATACATAATTCATAAAAATACAATACGATTATGGTTCAACTCATAAAAATAAATACATAATTCATAAAAATACAATACGATTATAATTCAGCTAATTAAAATAAATACATAATTCATAAAGATACAATACGATTATAATTCAGCTCATAAAAATAAATACATAATTCATAAAAATACAATACGATTATAATTCAGTTCATAAAACTACAATACGATCATAATTCAGCTCATAAAAATAAATACATAATTCATAAAAATACAACACGATTATAATTCAGCTCATAAAAATACAACACGATTATAATTCAGCTCATAAAAATACAATACGATTATAATTCAGCTCATAAAAATACAATACGATTATAATTCAGCTCATAAAAATACAATACGATTATAATTCAGCTCATAAAAATACAATACGATTATAATTCAGCTCATAAAAATACAATACGATTATAATTCAGCTCATAAAAATAAATACATAATTCATAAAAATACAACACGATTATAATTCAGCTCATAAAAATAAATACATGATTCATAAAAATACAATACGATTATAATTCAGTTCATAAAAATAAATACATAATTCATAAAAATACAATACTATAATAATTCAGTTCATAAAAATAAATATATAATTCATAAAAATACAATACGATTATAATTCAGCTCATAAAAATAAATACATAATTCATAAAAATACAATACGATTATAATTCAGCTCATAAAAATACAATACGATTATAATTCAGTTCATAAAAATAAATACATGATTCATAAACATACAATACAATAATAATTCAGTTCATAAAAATAAATACATAATTCATAAAAATACAATACGATAATAATTCAGTTCATAAAAATAAATACATAATTCATAAAAATACAATACGATTATAATTCAGCTCATAAAAATACAATACGATTATAATTCAGCTCATAAAAATACAATACGATTATAATTCAGCTCATAAAAATACAATACGATTATAATTCAGCTCAGTAAAATACAATACGATAATAATTCAGCTCAGTAAAATAAATACATAATTAATAAACATACAATACAATAATAATTCAGTTCATGAAAATAAATACATAATTCGTAAAAATGCAATACGATAATAATTCGCATCATAAAAATAAATACATAATTCATAAAAATACAATACGATTATAATTCAGCTCATAAAAATACAATACGATTATAAGTCAGCTAATTAAAATAAATGCATAATTCATAAAAATACAATACGATTATAATTCAGCTCATAAAAATAAATACATAATTCATAAAAATACAATACGATTATAATTCAGCTCATAAAAATAAATACATAATTCATAAAAATACAATACTATTATAGTTCACCTCATAAAAATAAATACATAATTCATAAAAATACAAAACGATTATAATTCAGCTAATTAAAATAAATACATAATTCATAAAAATACAATACGATTATAATTCAGCTCATAAAAATCAATACATAATTCATAAAAATACAATACGATTATAATTCAGCTCATAAAAATAAATACATAATTCATAAAAATACAACACGATTATAATTCAGCTCATAAAAATACAACACGATTATAATTCAGCTCATAAAAATACAATACGATTATAATACAGTTCATAAAACTACAATACGATCATTATTCAGCTCATAAAAATAAATACATAATTTATAAAAATACAACACGATTATAATTCAGCTCATAAAAATACAACACGATTATAATTCAGCTCATAAAAATACAATACGATTATAATTCAGCTCATAAAAATACAATACGATTATAATCCAGCTCATAAAAATACAATACGATTATAATTCAGCTCATAAAAATACAATATGATTATAATTCAGCTCATAAAAATAAATACATAATTAAAAATACAACACGATTATAATTCAGCTCATAAAAATAAATACATGATTCATAAAAATACAATACGATTATAATTCAGTTCATAAAAATAAATACATAATTCATAAAAATACAATACGATTATAATTCAGCTCATAAAAATAAATACATAATTCATAAAAATACAATACGATTATAATTCAGCTCATAAAAATACAATACGATTATAATTCAGTTCATAAAAATAAATACATGATTCATAAACATACAATACAATAATAATTCAGTTCATAAAAATAAATACATAATTCATAAAAATACAATACGATAATAATTCAGTTCATAAAAATAAATACATAATTCATAAAAATACAATACGATTATAATTCAGCTAATTAAAATAAATGCATAATTCATAAAAATACAATACGATTATAAATCAGCTCATAAAAATAAATACATAATTCATAAAAATACAATACGATTATAATTCAGCTCATAAAAATAAATACATAATTCATAAAAATACAATACGATTATGGTTCAACTCATAAAAATAAATACATAATTCATAAAAATACAATACGATTATAATTCAGCTAATTAAAATAAATACATAATTCATAAAGATTCAATACGATTATAATTCAGCTCATAAAAATAAATACATAATTCATAAAAATACAATACGATTATAATTCAGTTCATAAAACTACAATACGATCATAATTCAGCTCATAAAAATAAATACATAATTCATAAAAATACAACACGATTATAATTCAGCTCATAAAAATACAACACGATTATAATTCAGCTCATAAAAATACAATACGATTATAATTCAGCTCATAAAAATACAATACGATTATAATTCAGCTCATAAAAATACAATACGATTATAATTCAGCTCATAAAAATACAATACGATTATAATTCAGCTCATAAAAATACAATACGATTATAATTCAGCTCATAAAAATAAATACATAATTCATAAAAATACAACACGATTATAATTCAGCTCATAAAAATAAATACATGATTCATAAAAATACAATACGATTATAATTCAGTTCATAAAAATAAATACATAATTCATAAAAATACAATACTATAATAATTCAGTTCATAAAAATAAATACATAATTCATAAAAATACAATACGATTATAATTCAGCTCATAAAAATAAATACATAATTCATAAAAATACAATACGATTATAATTCAGCTCATAAAAATACAATACGATTATAATTCAGTTCATAAAAATAAATACATGATTCATAAACATACAATACAATAATAATTCAGTTCATAAAAATAAATACATAATTCATAAAAATACAATACGATAATAATTCAGTTCATAAAAATAAATACATAATTCATAAAAATACAATACGATTATAATTCAGCTCATAAAAATACAATACGATTATAATTCAGCTCATAAAAATACAATACGATTATAATTCAGCTCATAAAAATACAATACGATTATAATTCAGCTCAGTAAAATACAATACGATAATAATTCAGCTCAGTAAAATAAATACATAATTCATAAACATACAATACAATAATAATTCAGTTCATGAAAATAAATACATAATTCGTAAAAATGCAATACGATAATAATTCGCATCATAAAAATAAATACATAATTCATAAAAATACAATACGATTATAATTCAGCTCATAAAAATACAATACGATTATAAGTCAGCTAATAAAAATAAATGCATAATTCATAAAAATACAATACGATTATAATTCAGCTCATAAAAATAAATACATAATTCATAAAAATACAATACGATTATAATTCAGCTCATAAAAATAAATACATAATTCATAAAAATACAATACTATTATAGTTCACCTCATAAAAATAAATACATAATTCATAAAAATACAAAACGATTATAATTCAGCTAATTAAAATAAATACATAATTCATAAAAATACAATACGATTATAATTCAGCTCATAAAAATCAATACATAATTCATAAAAATACAATACGATTATAATTCAGCTCATAAAAATAAATACATAATTCATAAAAATACAACACGATTATAATTCAGCTCATAAAAATACAACACGATTATAATTCAGCTCATAAAAATACAATACGATTATAATACAGTTCATAAAACTACAATACGATCATTATTCAGCTCATAAAAATAAATACATAATTTATAAAAATACAACACGATTATAATTCAGCTCATAAAAATACAACACGATTATAATTCAGCTCATAAAAATACAATACGATTATAATTCAGCTCATAAAAATACAATACGATTATAATGCAGCTCATAAAAATACAATACGATTATAATTCAGCTCATAAAAATACAATGATTATAATTCAGCTCATAAAAATAAATACATAATTAAAAATACAACACGATTATAATTCAGCTCATAAAAATAAATACATGATTCATAAAAATACAATACGATTATAATTCAGTTCATAAAAATAAATACATAATTCATAAAAATACAATACGATTATAATTCAGCTCATAAAAATAAATACATAATTCATAAAAATACAATACGATTATAATTCAGCTCATAAAAATACAATACGATTATAATTCAGTTCATAAAAATAAATACATGATTCATAAACATACAATACAATAATAATTCAGTTCATAAAAATAAATACATAATTCATAAAAATACAATACGATAATAATTCAGTTCATAAAAATAAATACATAATTCATAAAAATACAATACGATTATAATTCAGCTCATAAAAATACAATACGATTATAATTCAGCTAATTAAAATAAATGCATAATTCATAAAAATACAATACGATTATAAATCAGCTCATAAAAATAAATACATAATTCATAAAAATACAATACGATTATAATTCAGCTCATAAAAATAAATACATAATTCATAAAAATACAATACGATTATGGTTCAACTCATAAAAATAAATACATAATTCATAAAAATACAATACGATTATAATTCAGCTAATTAAAATAAATACATAATTCATAAAGATTCAATACGATTATAATTCAGCTCATAAAAATAAATACATAATTCATAAAAATACAATACGATTATAATTCAGTTCATAAAACTACAATACGATCATAATTCAGCTCATAAAAATAAATACATAATTCATAAAAATACAACACGATTATAATTCAGCTCATAAAAATACAACATGATTATAATTCAGCTCATAAAAATACAATACGATTATAATTCAGCTCATAAAAATACAATACGATTATAATTCAGCTCATAAAAATACAATACGATTATAATTCAGCTCATAAAAATACAATACGATTATAATTCAGCTCATAAAAATACAATACGATTATAATTCAGCTCATAAAAATAAATACATAATTCATAAAAATACAACACGATTATAATTCAGCTCATAAAAATAAATACATAATTCATAAAAATACAATACGATTATAATTCAGCTCATAAAAATACAATACGATTATAATTCAGTTCATAAAAATAAATACATGATTCATAAACATACAATACAATAATAATTCAGTTCATAAAATTAAATACATAATTCATAAAAATACAATACGATAATAATTCAGTTCATAAAAATAAATACATAATTCATAAAAATACAATACGATTATAATTCAGCTCATAAAAATACAATACGATTATAATTCAGCTCAGTAAAATACAATACGATAATAATTCAGCTCAGTAAAATAAATACATAATTCATAAACATACAATACAATAATAATTCAGTTCATAAAAATAAATACATAATTCGTAAAAATACAATACGATAATAATTCAGTTCATAAAAATAAATACATAATTCATAAAAATACAATACGATTATAATTCAGCTCATAAAAATACAATACGATTATAAGTCAGCTAATTAAAATAAATGCATAATTCATAAAAATACAATACGATTATAATTCAGCTCATAAAAATAAATACATAATTCATAAAAATACAATACGATTATAATTCAGCTCATAAAAATAAATACATAATTCATAAAAATACAATACTATTATAGTTCACCTCATAAAAATAAATACATAATTCATAAAAATACAATACGATTATAATTCAGCTAATTAAAATAAATACATAATTCATAAAAATACAATACGATTATAATTCAGCTCATAAAAATCAATACATAATTCATAAAAATACAATACGATTATAATTCAGCTCATAAAAATAAATACATAATTCATAAAAATACAACACGATTATAATTCAGCTCATAAAAATACAACACGATTATAATTCAGCTCATAAAAATACAATACGATTATAATACAGTTCATAAAATTACAATACGATCATTATTCAGCTCATAAAAATAAATACATAATTTATAAAAATACAACACGATTATAATTCAGCTCATAAAAATACAACACGATTATAATTCAGCTCATAAAAATACAATACGATTATAATTCAGCTCATAAAAATACAATACGATTATAATGCAGCTCATAAAAATACAATACGATTATAATTCAGCTCATAAAAATACAATATGATTATAATTCAGCTCATAAAAATAAATACATAATTCATAAAAATACAACACGATTATAATTCAGCTCATAAAAATAAATACATGATTCATAAAAATACAATACGATTATAATTCAGTTCATAAAAATAAATACATAATTCATAAAAATACAATACGATAATAATTCAGTTCATAAAAATAAATACATAATTCATAAAAATACAATACGATTATAATTCAGCTCATAAAAATACAATACGATTATAATTCAGCTAATTAAAATAAATGCATAATTCATAAAAATACAATACGATTATAAATCAGCTCATAAAAATAAATACATAATTCATAAAAATACAATACGATTATAATTCAGCTCATAAAAATAAATACATAATTCATAAAAATACAATACGATTATGGTTCAACTCATAAAAATAAATACATAATTCATAAAAATACAATACGATTATAATTCAGCTAATTAAAATAAATACATAATTCATAAAGATACAATACGATTATAATTCAGCTCATAAAAATAAATACATAATTCATAAAAATACAATACGATTATAATTCAGTTCATAAAACTACAATACGATCATAATTCAGCTCATAAAAATAAATACATAATTCATAAAAATACAACACGATTATAATTCAGCTCATAAAAATACAACACGATTATAATTCAGCTCATAAAAATAAAATACGATTATAATTCAGATCATAAAAATACAATACGATTATAATTCAGCTCATAAAAATACAATACGATTATAATTCAGCTCATAAAAATACAATACGATTATAATTCAGCTCATAAAAATACAATACGATTATAATTCAGCTCATAAAAATAAATACATAATTCATAAAAATACAACACGATTATAATTCAGCTCATAAAAATAAATACATGATTCATAAAAATACAATACGATTATAATTCAGTTCATAAAAATAAATACATAATTCATAAAAATACAATACTATAATAATTCAGTTCATAAAAATAAATACATAATTCATAAAAATACAATACGATTATAATTCAGCTCATAAAAATAAATACATAATTCATAAAAATACAATACGATTATAATTCAGCTCATAAAAATACAATACGATTATAATTCAGTTCATAAAAATAAATACATGATTCATAAACATACAATACAATAATAATTCAGTTCATAAAAATAAATACATAATTCATAAAAATACAATACGATAATAATTCAGTTCATAAAAATAAATACATAATTCATAAAAATACAATACGATTATAATTCAGCTCATAAAAATACAATACGATTATAATTCAGCTCATAAAAATACAATACGATTATAATTCAGCTCATAAAAATACAATACGATTATAAATCAGCTCAGTAAAATACAATACGATAATAATTCAGCTCAGTAAAATAAATACATAATTCATAAACATACAATACAATAATAATTCAGTTCATGAAAATAAATACATAATTCGTAAAAATACAATACGATAATAATTCGCATCATAAAAATAAATACATAATTCATAAAAATACAATACGATTATAATTCAGCTCATAAAAATACAATACGATTATAAGTCAGCTAATTAAAATAAATGCATAATTCATAAAAATACAATACGATTATAATTCAGCTCATAAAAATAAATACATAATTCATAAAAATACAATACGATTATAATTCAGCTCATAAAAATAAATACATAATTCATAAAAATACAATACTATTATAGTTCACCTCATAAAAATAAATACATAATTCATAAAAATACAAAACGATTATAATTCAGCTAATTAAAATAAATACATAATTCATAAAAATACAATACGATTATAATTCAGCTCATAAAAATCAATACATAATTCATAAAAATACAATACGATTATAATTCAGCTCATAAAAATAAATACATAATTCATAAAAATACAACACGATTATAATTCAGCTCATAAAAATACAACACGATTATAATTCAGCTCATAAAAATACAATACGATTATAATACAGTTCATAAAACTACAATACGATCATTATTCAGCTCATAAAAATAAATACATAATTTATAAAAATACAACACGATTATAATTCAGCTCATAAAAATACAACACGATTATAATTCAGCTCATAAAAATACAATACGATTATAATTCAGCTCATAAAAATACAATACGATTATAATGCAGCTCATAAAAATACAATACGATTATAATTCAGCTCATAAAAATACAATATGATTATAATTCAGCTCATAAAAATAAATACATAATTAAAAATACAACACGATTATAATTCAGCTCATAAAAATAAATACATGATTCATAAAAATACAATACGATTATAATTCAGTTCATAAAAATAAATACATAATTCATAAAAATACAATACGATTATAATTCAGCTCATAAAAATAAATACATAATTCATAAAAATACAATACGATTATAATTCAGCTCATAAAAATACAATACGATTATAATTCAGTTCATAAAAATAAATACATGATTCATAAACATACAATACAATAATAATTCAGTTCATAAAAATAAATACATAATTCATAAAAATACAATACGATAATAATTCAGTTCATAAAAATAAATACATAATTCATAAAAATACAATACGATTATAATTCAGCTCATAAAAATACAATACGATTATAATTCAGCTAATTAAAATAAATGCATAATTCATAAAAATACAATACGATTATAAATCAGCTCATAAAAATAAATACATAATTCATAAAAATACAATACGATTATAATTCAGCTCATAAAAATAAATACATAATTCATAAAAATACAATACGATTATGGTTCAACTCATAAAAATAAATACATAATTCATAAAAATACAATACGATTATAATTCAGCTAATTAAAATAAATACATAATTCATAAAGATTCAATACGATTATAATTCAGCTCATAAAAATAAATACATAATTCATAAAAATACAATACGATTATAATTCAGTTCATAAAACTACAATACGATCATAATTCAGCTCATAAAAATAAATACATAATTCATAAAAATACAACACGATTATAATTCAGCTCATAAAAATACAACATGATTATAATTCAGCTCATAAAAATACAATACGATTATAATTCAGCTCATAAAAATACAATACGATTATAATTCAGCTCATAAAAATACAATACGATTATAATTCAGCTCATAAAAATACAATACGATTATAATTCAGCTCATAAAAATACAATACGATTATAATTCAGCTCATAAAAATAAATACATAATTCATAAAAATACAACACGATTATAATTCAGCTCATAAAAATAAATACATGATTCATAAAAATACAATACGATTATAATTCAGCTCATAAAAATACAATACGATTATAATTCAGTTCATAAAAATAAATACATGATTCATAAACATACAATACAATAATAATTCAGTTAATAATTATAAATACATAATTCATAAAAATACAATACGATAATAATTCAGTTCATAAAAATTAATACATAATTCATAAAAATACAATACGATTATAATTCAGCTCATAAAAATACAATACGATTATAATTCAGCTCAGTAAAATACAATACGATAATAATTCAGCTCAGTAAAATAAATACATAATTCATAAACATACAATACAATAATAATTCAGTTCATAAAAATAAATACATAATTCGTAAAAATACAATACGATAATAATTCAGTTCATAAAAATAAATACATAATTCATAAAAATACAATACGATTATAATTCAGCTCATAAAAATACAATACGATTATAAGTCAGCTAATTAAAATAAATGCATAATTCATAAAAATACAATACGATTATAATTCAGCTCATAAAAATAAATACATAATTCATAAAAATACAATACGATTATAATTCAGCTCATAAAAATAAATACATAATTCATAAAAATACAATACTATTATAGTTCACCTCATAAAAATAAATACATAATTCATAAAAATACAATACGATTATAATTCAGCTAATTAAAATAAATACATAATTCATAAAAATACAATACGATTATAATTCAGCTCATAAAAATCAATACATAATTCATAAAAATACAATACGATTATAATTCAGCTCATAAAAATAAATACATAATTCATAAAAATACAACACGATTATAATTCAGCTCATAAAAATACAACACGATTATAATTCAGCTCATAAAAATACAATACGATTATAATACAGTTCATAAAATTACAATACGATCATTATTCAGCTCATAAAAATAAATACATAATTTATAAAAATACAACACGATTATAATTCAGCTCATAAAAATACAACACGATTATAATTCAGCTCATAAAAATACAATACGATTATAATTCAGCTCATAAAAATACAATACGATTATAATGCAGCTCATAAAAATACAATACGATTATAATTCAGCTCATAAAAATACAATATGATTATAATTCAGCTCATAAAAATAAATACATAATTCATAAAAATACAACACGATTATAATTCAGCTCATAAAAATAAATACATGATTCATAAAAATACAATACGATTATAATTCAGTTCATAAAAATAAATACATAATTCATAAAAATACAATACGATAATAATTCAGTTCATAAAAATAAATACATAATTCATAAAAATACAATACGATTATAATTCAGCTCATAAAAATACAATACGATTATAATTCAGCTAATTAAAATAAATGCATAATTCATAAAAATACAATACGATTATAAATCAGCTCATAAAAATAAATACATAATTCATAAAAATACAATACGATTATAATTCAGCTCATAAAAATAAATACATAATTCATAAAAATACAATACGATTATGGTTCAACTCATAAAAATAAATACATAATTCATAAAAATACAATACGATTATAATTCAGCTAATTAAAATAAATACATAATTCATAAAGATACAATACGATTATAATTCAGCTCATAAAAATAAATACATAATTCATAAAAATACAATACGATTATAATTCAGTTCATAAAACTACAATACGATCATAATTCAGCTCATAAAAATAAATACATAATTCATAAAAATACAACACGATTATAATTCAGCTCATAAAAATACAACACGATTATAATTCAGCTCATAAAAATAAAATACGATTATAATTCAGATCATAAAAATACAATACGATTATAATTCAGCTCATAAAAATACAATACGATTATAATTCAGCTCATAAAAATACAATACGATTATAATTCAGCTCATAAAAATACAATACGATTATAATTCAGCTCATAAAAATAAATACATAATTCATAAAAATACAACACGATTATAATTCAGCTCATAAAAATAAATACATGATTCATAAAAATACAATACGATTATAATTCAGTTCATAAAAATAAATACATAATTCATAAAAATACAATACTATAATAATTCAGTTCATAAAAATAAATACATAATTCATAAAAATACAATACGATTATAATTCAGCTCATAAAAATAAATACATAATTCATAAAAATACAATACGATTATAATTCAGCTCATAAAAATACAATACGATTATAATTCAGTTCATAAAAATAAATACATGATTCATAAACATACAATACAATAATAATTCAGTTCATAAAAATAAATACATAATTCATAAAAATACAATACGATAATAATTCAGTTCATAAAAATAAATACATAATTCATAAAAATACAATACGATTATAATTCAGCTCATAAAAATACAATACGATTATAATTCAGCTCATAAAAATACAATACGATTATAATTCAGCTCATAAAAATACAATACGATTATAAATCAGCTCAGTAAAATACAATACGATAATAATTCAGCTCAGTAAAATAAATACATAATTCATAAACATACAATACAATAATAATTCAGTTCATGAAAATAAATACATAATTCGTAAAAATACAATACGATAATAATTCGCATCATAAAAATAAATACATAATTCATAAAAATACAATACGATTATAATTCAGCTCATAAAAATACAATACGATTATAAGTCAGCTAATTAAAATAAATGCATAATTCATAAAAATACAATACGATTATAATTCAGCTCATAAAAATAAATACATAATTCATAAAAATACAATACGATTATAATTCAGCTCATAAAAATAAATACATAATTCATAAAAATACAATACTATTATAGTTCACCTCATAAAAATAAATACATAATTCATAAAAATACAAAACGATTATAATTCAGCTAATTAAAATAAATACATAATTCATAAAAATACAATACGATTATAATTCAGCTCATAAAAATCAATACATAATTCATAAAAATACAATACGATTATAATTCAGCTCATAAAAATAAATACATAATTCATAAAAATACAACACGATTATAATTCAGCTCATAAAAATACAACACGATTATAATTCAGCTCATAAAAATACAATACGATTATAATACAGTTCATAAAACTACAATACGATCATTATTCAGCTCATAAAAATAAATACATAATTTATAAAAATACAACACGATTATAATTCAGCTCATAAAAATACAACACGATTATAATTCAGCTCATAAAAATACAATACGATTATAATTCAGCTCATAAAAATACAATACGATTATAATGCAGCTCATAAAAATAGAATACGATTATAATTCAGCTCATAAAAATACAATATGATTATAATTCAGCTCATAAAAATAAATACATAATTAAAAATACAACACGATTATAATTCAGCTCATAAAAATAAATACATGATTCATAAAAATACAATACGATTATAATTCAGTTCATAAAAATAAATACATAATTCATAAAAATACAATACGATTATAATTCAGCTCATAAAAATAAATACATAATTCATAAAAATACAATACGATTATAATTCAGCTCATAAAAATACAATACGATTATAATTCAGTTCATAAAAATAAATACATGATTCATAAACATACAATACAATAATAATTCAGTTCATAAAAATAAATACATAATTCATAAAAATACAATACGATAATAATTCAGTTCATAAAAATAAATACATAATTCATAAAAATACAATACGATTATAATTCAGCTCATAAAAATACAATACGATTATAATTCAGCTAATTAAAATAAATGCATAATTCATAAAAATACAATACGATTATAAATCAGCTCATAAAAATAAATACATAATTCATAAAAATACAATACGATTATAATTCAGCTCATAAAAATAAATACATAATTCATAAAAATACAATACGATTATGGTTCAACTCATAAAAATAAATACATAATTCATAAAAATACAATACGATTATAATTCAGCTAATTAAAATAAATACATAATTCATAAAGATTCAATACGATTATAATTCAGCTCATAAAAATAAATACATAATTCATAAAAATACAATACGATTATAATTCAGTTCATAAAACTACAATACGATCATAATTCAGCTCATAAAAATAAATACATAATTCATAAAAATACAACACGATTATAATTCAGCTCATAAAAATACAACATGATTATAATTCAGCTCATAAAAATACAATACGATTATAATTCAGCTCATAAAAATACAATACGATTATAATTCAGCTCATAAAAATACAATACGATTATAATTCAGCTCATAAAAATACAATACGATTATAATTCAGCTCATAAAAATACAATACGATTATAATTCAGCTCATAAAAATAAATACATAATTCATAAAAATACAACACGATTATAATTCAGCTCATAAAAATAAATACATGATTCATAAAAATACAATACGATTATAATTCAGCTCATAAAAATACAATACGATTATAATTCAGTTCATAAAAATAAATACATGATTCATAAACATACAATACAATAATAATTCAGTTAATAATTATAAATACATAATTCATAAAAATACAATACGATAATAATTCAGTTCATAAAAATTAATACATAATTCATAAAAATACAATACGATTATAATTCAGCTCATAAAAATACAATAAGATTATAATTCAGCTAATTAAAATAAATGCATAATTCATAAAAATACAATACGATTATAATTCAGCTCATAAAAATAAATACATAATTCATAAAAATACAATACGATTATAATTCAGCTCATAAAAATAAATACATAATTCATAAAAATACAATACGATTATGGTTCAACTCATAAAAATAAATACATAATTCATAAAAATACAATACGATTATAATTCAGCTAATTAAAATAAATACATAATTCATAAAGATACAATACGATTATAATTCAGCTCATAAAAATAAATACATAATTCATAAAAATACAATACGATTATAATTCAGTTCATAAAACTACAATACGATCATAATTCAGCTCATAAAAATAAATACATAATTCATAAAAATACAACACGATTATAATTCAGCTCATAAAAATACAACACGATTATAATTCAGCTCATAAAAATACAATACGATTATAATTCAGCTCATAAAAATACAATACGATTATAATTCAGCTCATAAAAATACAATACGATTATAATTCAGCTAATAAAAATACAATACGATTATAATTCAGCTCATAAAAATAAATACATAATTCATAAAAATACAACACGATTATAATTCAGCTCATAAAAATACAACACGATTATAATTCAGCTCATAAAAATACAATACGATTATAATACAGTTCATAAAACTACAATACGATCATTATTCAGCTCATAAAAATAAATACATAATTTATAAAAATACAACACGATTATAATTCAGCTCATAAAAATACAACACGATTATAATTCAGCTCATAAAAATACAATACGATTATAATTCAGCTCATAAAAATACAATACGATTATAATGCAGCTCATAAAAATACAATACGATTATAATTCAGCTCATAAAAATACAATATGATTATAATTCAGCTCATAAAAATAAATACATAATTAAAAATACAACACGATTATAATTCAGCTCATAAAAATAAATACATGATTCATAAAAATACAATACGATTATAATTCAGTTCATAAAAATAAATACATAATTCATAAAAATACAATACGATTATAATTCAGCTCATAAAAATAAATACATAATTCATAAAAATACAATACGATTATAATTCAGCTCATAAAAATACAATACGATTATAATTCAGTTCATAAAAATAAATACATGATTCATAAACATACAATACAATAATAATTCAGTTCATAAAAATAAATACATAATTCATAAAAATACAATACGATAATAATTCAGTTCATAAAAATAAATACATAATTCATAAAAATACAATACGATTATAATTCAGCTCATAAAAATACAATACGATTATAATTCAGCTAATTAAAATAAATGCATAATTCATAAAAATACAATACGATTATAAATCAGCTCATAAAAATAAATACATAATTCATAAAAATACAATACGATTATAATTCAGCTCATAAAAATAAATACATAATTCATAAAAATACAATACGATTATGGTTCAACTCATAAAAATAAATACATAATTCATAAAAATACAATACGATTATAATTCAGCTAATTAAAATAAATACATAATTCATAAAGATTCAATACGATTATAATTCAGCTCATAAAAATAAATACATAATTCATAAAAATACAATACGATTATAATTCAGTTCATAAAACTACAATACGATCATAATTCAGCTCATAAAAATAAATACATAATTCATAAAAATACAACACGATTATAATTCAGCTCATAAAAATACAACATGATTATAATTCAGCTCATAAAAATACAATACGATTATAATTCAGCTCATAAAAATACAATACGATTATAATTCAGCTCATAAAAATACAATACGATTATAATTCAGCTCATAAAAATACAATACGATTATAATTCAGCTCATAAAAATACAATACGATTATAATTCAGCTCATAAAAATAAATACATAATTCATAAAAATACAACACGATTATAATTCAGCTCATAAAAATAAATACATGATTCATAAAAATACAATACGATTATAATTCAGCTCATAAAAATACAATACGATTATAATTCAGTTCATAAAAATAAATACATGATTCATAAACATACAATACAATAATAATTCAGTTAATAATTATAAATACATAATTCATAAAAATACAATACGATAATAATTCAGTTCATAAAAATTAATACATAATTCATAAAAATACAATACGATTATAATTCAGCTCATAAAAATACAATAAGATTATAATTCAGCTAATTAAAATAAATGCATAATTCATAAAAATACAATACGATTATAATTCAGCTCATAAAAATAAATACATAATTCATAAAAATACAATACGATTATAATTCAGCTCATAAAAATAAATACATAATTCATAAAAATACAATACGATTATGGTTCAACTCATAAAAATAAATACATAATTCATAAAAATACAATACGATTATAATTCAGCTAATTAAAATAAATACATAATTCATAAAGATACAATACGATTATAATTCAGCTCATAAAAATAAATACATAATTCATAAAAATACAATACGATTATAATTCAGTTCATAAAACTACAATACGATCATAATTCAGCTCATAAAAATAAATACATAATTCATAAAAATACAACACGATTATAATTCAGCTCATAAAAATACAACACGATTATAATTCAGCTCATAAAAATACAATACGATTATAATTCAGCTCATAAAAATACAATACGATTATAATTCAGCTCATAAAAATACAATACGATTATAATTCAGCTAATAAAAATACAATACGATTATAATTCAGCTCATAAAAATACAATATGATTATAATTCAGCTCATAAAAATAAATACATAATTCATTAAAATACAACACGATTATAATTCAGCTCATAAAAATAAATACATAATTCATAAAAATACAATATGATTATAGTTCAACTCATTAAAATACAATACGATTATAATTCAGTTCATAAAAATAAATACATGATTCATAAATATACAATACGATTATAATTCAGCTCAAAAATAAATACATAATTCATAAAAATACAACACGATTATAATTCAGCTCATAAAAATACAACACGATTATAATTCAGCTCATAAAAATACAATACGATTATAATACAGTTCATAAAACTACAATACGATCATTATTCAGCTCATAAAAATAAATACATAATTTATAAAAATACAACACGATTATAATTCAGCTCATAAAAATACAACACGATTATAATTCAGCTCATAAAAATACAATACGATTATAATTCAGCTCATAAAAATACAATACGATTATAATGCAGCTCATAAAAATACAATACGATTATAATTCAGCTCATAAAAATACAATATGATTATAATTCAGCTCATAAAAATAAATACATAATTAAAAATACAACACGATTATAATTCAGCTCATAAAAATAAATACATGATTCATAAAAATACAATACGATTATAATTCAGTTCATAAAAATAAATACATAATTCATAAAAATACAATACGATTATAATTCAGCTCATAAAAATAAATACATAATTCATAAAAATACAATACGATTATAATTCAGCTCATAAAAATACAATACGATTATAATTCAGTTCATAAAAATAAATACATGATTCATAAACATACAATACAATAATAATTCAGTTCATAAAAATAAATACATAATTCATAAAAATACAATACGATAATAATTCAGTTCATAAAAATAAATACATAATTCATAAAAATACAATACGATTATAATTCAGCTCATAAAAATACAATACGATTATAATTCAGCTAATTAAAATAAATGCATAATTCATAAAAATACAATACGATTATAAATCAGCTCATAAAAATAAATACATAATTCATAAAAATACAATACGATTATAATTCAGCTCATAAAAATAAATACATAATTCATAAAAATACAATACGATTATGGTTCAACTCATAAAAATAAATACATAATTCATAAAAATACAATACGATTATAATTCAGCTAATTAAAATAAATACATAATTCATAAAGATTCAATACGATTATAATTCAGCTCATAAAAATAAATACATAATTCATAAAAATACAATACGATTATAATTCAGTTCATAAAACTACAATACGATCATAATTCAGCTCATAAAAATAAATACATAATTCATAAAAATACAACACGATTATAATTCAGCTCATAAAAATACAACATGATTATAATTCAGCTCATAAAAATACAATACGATTATAATTCAGCTCATAAAAATACAATACGATTATAATTCAGCTCATAAAAATACAATACGATTATAATTCAGCTCATAAAAATACAATACGATTATAATTCAGCTCATAAAAATACAATACGATTATAATTCAGCTCATAAAAATAAATACATAATTCATAAAAATACAACACGATTATAATTCAGCTCATAAAAATAAATACATGATTCATAAAAATACAATACGATTATAATTCAGCTCATAAAAATACAATACGATTATAATTCAGTTCATAAAAATAAATACATGATTCATAAACATACAATACAATAATAATTCAGTTAATAATTATAAATACATAATTCATAAAAATACAATACGATAATAATTCAGTTCATAAAAATTAATACATAATTCATAAAAATACAATACGATTATAATTCAGCTCATAAAAATACAATAAGATTATAATTCAGCTAATTAAAATAAATGCATAATTCATAAAAATACAATACGATTATAATTCAGCTCATAAAAATAAATACATAATTCATAAAAATACAATACGATTATAATTCAGCTCATAAAAATAAATACATAATTCATAAAAATACAATACGATTATGGTTCAACTCATAAAAATAAATACATAATTCATAAAAATACAATACGATTATAATTCAGCTAATTAAAATAAATACATAATTCATAAAGATACAATACGATTATAATTCAGCTCATAAAAATAAATACATAATTCATAAAAATACAATACGATTATAATTCAGTTCATAAAACTACAATACGATCATAATTCAGCTCATAAAAATAAATACATAATTCATAAAAATACAACACGATTATAATTCAGCTCATAAAAATACAACACGATTATAATTCAGCTCATAAAAATACAATACGATTATAATTCAGCTCATAAAAATACAATACGATTATAATTCAGCTCATAAAAATACAATACGATTATAATTCAGCTAATAAAAATACAATACGATTATAATTCAGCTCATAAAAATACAATATGATTATAATTCAGCTCATAAAAATAAATACATAATTCATTAAAATACAACACGATTATAATTCAGCTCATAAAAATAAATACATAATTCATAAAAATACAATATGATTATAGTTCAACTCATTAAAATACAATACGATTATAATTCAGTTCATAAAAATAAATACATGATTCATAAATATACAATACGATTATAATTCAGCTCAAAAATAAATACATAATTCATAAAAGTACAATACGATTATAATTCAGCTCATGAAAATAAATACAGAATTCATAAACATACAATACGATTATAATTCAGCTCATAAAAATACAACACGATTATAATTCAGCTCATAAAAATAAATACATAATTCATAAAAATACAATACGATTATAATTCAGCTCATAAAGATACAATACGATTATAATTCAGCTCATAAAGATACAATACGATTATAATTAAGCTCATAAAAATAAATACGATTGTAATTCAGCTCATAAAAATACAATACGATTATAATTCAGTTCATAAAAATAAATACATAATTCATAAAAATACAATACGATTATAATTCAGCTCATAAAAATACAATACGATTATAATTCAGTTCATAAAAATAAATACATAATTCAAAAAATACAATACGATTATAATTCAGCTCATAAAGATACAATACGATTATAATTCAGCTCATAAAGATACAACACGATTATAATTCAGCTCATAAAGATACAATACGGTTATAATTCAGCTCATAAAGATACAATACGATTATAATTCAGCTCATAAAAATACAATACGATTATAATTCAGCTCATAAAAATAAATACATAATTCATAAAAATACAATACGATTATAATTCAGCTCATAAAAATAAATACATAATTCATAAAAATACAATTAGATTATAATTCAGCTCATAAAGATACAATACGATTATAATTCAGCTCATAAAAATACAATACGATTATAATTCAGCTAATTAAAATAAATACATAATTCATAAAGATACAATACGATTATAATTCAGCTCATAAAAATAAATACATAATTCATAAAAATACAATACGATTATAATTCAGTTCATAAAACTACAATACGATCATAATTCAGCTCATAAAAATAAATACATAATTCATAAAAATACAACACGATTATAATTCAGCTCATAAAAATACAATACGATTATAATTCAGCTCATAAAAATACAATACGATTATAATTCAGCTCATAAAAATACAATACGATTATAATTCAGCTCATAAAAATACAATACGATTATAATTCAGCTCATAAAAATAAATACATAATTCATAAAAATACAACACGATTATAATTCAGCTAATTAAAATAAATACATAATTCATAAAGATACAATACGATTATAATTCAGCTCATAAAAATAAATACATAATTCATAAAAATACAATACGATTATAATTCAGTTCATAAAACTACAATACGATCATAATTCAGCTCATAAAAATAAATACATAATTCATAAAAATACAACACGATTATAATTCAGCTCATAAAAATACAACACGATTATAATTCAGCTCATAAAAATACAATACGATTATAATTCAGCTCATAAAAATACAATACGATTATAATTCAGCTCATAAAAATACAATACGATTATAATTCAGCTAATAAAAATACAATACGATTATAATTCAGCTCATAAAAATACAATATGATTATAATTCAGCTCATAAAAATAAATACATAATTCATAAAAATACAACACGATTATAATTCAGCTCATAAAAATAAATACATAATTCATAAAAATACAATATGATTATAGTTCAACTCATTAAAATACAATACGATTATAATTCAGTTCATAAAAATAAATACATGATTCATAAATATACAATACGATTATAATTCAGCTAAAAAATAAATACATAATTCATAAAAGTACAATACGATTATAATTCAGCTCATGAAAATAAATACAGAATTCATAAACATACAATACGATTATAATTCAGCTCATAAAAATACAACACGATTATAATTCAGCTCATAAAAATAAATACATAATTCATAAAAATACAATACGATTATAATTCAGCTCATAAAGATACAATACGATTATAATTCAGCTCATAAAGATACAATACGATTATAATTAAGCTCATAAAAATAAATACGATTGTAATTCAGCTCATAAAAATACAATACGATTATAATTCAGTTCATAAAAATAAATACATAATTCATAAAAATACAATACGATTATAATTCAGCTCATAAAAATACAATACGATTATAATTCAGTTCATAAAAATAAATACATAATTCAAAAAATACAATACGATTATAATTCAGCTCATAAAGATACAATACGATTATAATTCAGCTCATAAAGATACAATACGGTTATAATTCAGCTCATAAAGATACAATACGATTATAATTCAGCTCATAAAAATACAATACGATTATAATTCAGCTCATAAAAATAAATACATAATTCATAAAAATACAATACGATTATAATTCAGCTCATAAAAATAAATACATAATTCATAAAAATACAATTAGATTATAATTCAGCTCATAAAGATACAATACGATTATAATTCAGCTCATAAAAATACAATACGATTATAATTCAGCTAATTAAAATAAATACATAATTCATAAAGATACAATACGATTATAATTCAGCTCATGAAAATAAATACATAATTCATAAAAATACAATACGATTATAATTCAGTTCATAAAACTACAATACGATCATAATTCAGCTCATAAAAATAAATACATAATTCATAAAAATACAACACGATTATAATTCAGCTCATAAAAATACAATACGATTATAATTCAGCTCATAAAAATACAATACGATTATAATTCAGCTCATAAAAATACAATACGATTATAATTCAGCTCATAAAAATACAATACGATTATAATTCAGCTCATAAAAATAAATACATAATTCATAAAAATACAACACGATTATAATTCAGCTCATAAAAATAAATACATAATTCATAAAAATACAATATGATTATAGTTCAACTCATTAAAATACAATACGATTATAATTCAGTTCATAAAAATAAATACATGATTCATAAATATACAATACGATTATAATTCAGCTCAAAAATAAATACATAATTCATAAAAGTACAATACGATTATAATTCAGCTCATGAAAATAAATACAGAATTCATAAACATACAATACGATTATAATTCAGCTCATAAAAATACAACACGATTATAATTCAGCTCATAAAAATAAATACATAATTCATAAAAATACAATACGATTATAATTCAGCTCATAAAGATACAATACGATTATAATTCAGCTCATAAAGATACACTACGATTATAATTAAGCTCATAAAAATAAATACGATTGTAATTCAGCTCATAAAAATACAATACGATTATAATTCAGTTCATAAAAATAAATACATAATTCATAAAAATACAATACGATTATAATTCAGCTCATAAAAATACAATACGATTATAATTCAGTTCATAAAAATAAATACATAATTCAAAAAATACAATACGATTATAATTCAGCTCATAAAGATACAATACGATTATAATTCAGCTCATAAAGATACAACACGATTATAATTCAGCTCATAAAGATACAATACGGTTATAATTCAGCTCATAAAGATACAATACGATTATAATTCAGCTCATAAAAATACAATACGATTATAATTCAGCTCATAAAAATAAATACATAATTCATAAAAATACAATACGATTATAATTCAGCTCATAAAAATAAATACATAATTCATAAAAATACAATTAGATTATAATTCAGCTCATAAAGATACAATACGATTATAATTCAGCTCATAAAAATACAATACGATTATAATTCAGCTAATTAAAATAAATACATAATTCATAAAGATACAATACGATTATAATTCAGCTCATAAAAATAAATACATAATTCATAAAAATACAATACGATTATAATTCAGTTCATAAAACTACAATACGATCATAATTCAGCTCATAAAAATAAATACATAATTCATAAAAATACAACACGATTATAATTCAGCTCATAAAAATACAATACGATTATAATTCAGCTCATAAAAATACAATACGATTATAATTCAGCTCATAAAAATACAATACGATTATAATTCAGCTCATAAAAATACAATACGATTATAATTCAGCTCATAAAAATAAATACATAATTCATAAAAATACAACACGATTATAATTCAGCTAATTAAAATAAATACATAATTCATAAAGATACAATACGATTATAATTCAGCTCATAAAAATAAATACATAATTCATAAAAATACAATACGATTATAATTCAGTTCATAAAACTACAATACGATCATAATTCAGCTCATAAAAATAAATACATAATTCATAAAAATACAACACGATTATAATTCAGCTCATAAAAATACAACACGATTATAATTCAGCTCATAAAAATACAATACGATTATAATTCAGCTCATAAAAATACAATACGATTATAATTCAGCTCATAAAAATACAATACGATTATAATTCAGCTAATAAAAATACAATACGATTATAATTCAGCTCATAAAAATACAATATGATTATAATTCAGCTCATAAAAATAAATACATAATTCATAAAAATACAACACGATTATAATTCAGCTCATAAAAATAAATACATAATTCATAAAAATACAATATGATTATAGTTCAACTCATTAAAATACAATACGATTATAATTCAGTTCATAAAAATAAATACATGATTCATAAATATACAATACGATTATAATTCAGCTCAAAAATAAATACATAATTCATAAAAGTACAATACGATTATAATTCAGCTCATGAAAATAAATACAGAATTCATAAACATACAATACGATTATAATTCAGCTCATAAAAATACAACACGATTATAATTCAGCTCATAAAAATAAATACATAATTCATAAAAATACAATACGATTATAATTCAGCTCATAAAGATACAATACGATTATAATTCAGCTCATAAAGATACAATACGATTATAATTAAGCTCATAAAAATAAATACGATTGTAATTCAGCTCATAAAAATACAATACGATTATAATTCAGTTCATAAAAATAAATACATAATTCATAAAAATACAATACGATTATAATTCAGCTCATAAAAATACAATACGATTATAATTCAGTTCATAAAAATAAATACATAATTCAAAAAATACAATACGATTATAATTCAGCTCATAAAGATACAATACGATTATAATTCAGCTCATAAAGATACAATACGATTATAATTCAGCTCATAAAGATACAATACGATTATAATTCCGCTCATAAAGATACAATACGGTTATAATTCAGCTCATAAAGATACAATACGATTATAATTCAGCTCATAAAAATACAATACGATTATAATTCAGCTCATAAAAATAAATACATAATTCATAAAAATACAATACGATTATAATTCAGCTCATAAAAATAAATACATAATTCATAAAAATACAATTAGATTATAATTCAGCTCATAAAGATACAATACGATTATAATTCAGCTCATAAAAATACAATACGATAATAATTCAGCTAATTAAAATAAATACATAATTCATAAAGATACAATACGATTATAATTCAGCTCATAAAAATAAATACATAATTCATAAAAATACAATACGATTATAATTCAGTTCATAAAACTACAATACGATCATAATTCAGCTCATAAAAATAAATACATAATTCATAAAAATACAACACGATTATAATTCAGCTCATAAAAATACAATACGATTATAATTCAGCTCATAAAAATACAATACGATTATAATTCAGCTCATAAAAATACAATACGATTATAATTCAGCTCATAAAAATACAATACGATTATAATTCAGCTCATAAAAATAAATACATAATTCATAAAAATACAACACGATTATAATTCAGCTCATAAAAATAAATACATAATTCATAAAAATACAATATGATTATAGTTCAACTCATTAAAATACAATACGATTATAATTCAGTTCATAAAAATAAATACATGATTCATAAATATACAATACGATTATAATTCAGCTCAAAAATAAATACATAATTCATAAAAGTACAATACGATTATAATTCAGCTCATGAAAATAAATACAGAATTCATAAACATACAATACGATTTTAATTCAGCTCATAAAAATACAACACGATTATAATTCAGCTCATAAAAATAAATACATAATTCATAAAAATACAATACGATTATAATTCAGCTCATAAAGATACAATAGGATTATAATTCAGCTCATAAAGATACAATACGATTATAATTCAGCTCATAAAAATAAATACGATTATAATTCAGCTCATAAAAATACAATACGATTATAATTCAGTTCATAAAAATAAATACATAATTCATAAAAATACAATACGATTATAATTCAGCTCATAAAAATAGAATACGATTATAATTCAGTTCATAAAAATAAATACATAATTCATAAAAATACAATACGATTATAATTCAGCTCATAAAGATACAATACGATTATAATTCAGCTCATAAAGATACAATACGATTATAATTTAGCTCATAAAGATACAATACGGTTATAATTCAGCTCATAAAGATACAATACGATTATAATTTAGCTCATAAAGATACAATACGGTTATAATTCAGCTCATAAAGATACAATACGATTATAATTCATAAAAATACAATACGATTATAATTCAGCTCATAAAAATAAATACATAATTCATAAAAATACAATACGATTATAATTCAGCTGATAAAGATACCATACGATTATAATTCAGTTCATAAAAATACAATACGATTATAATTCAGCTCATAAAAATAAATACATAATTCATAAAAATACAATACGATTATAATTCAGCTCATAAAAATAAATACATAATTCATAAAAATACAATACGATTATAATTCAGCTAATAAAAATAAATACATAATTCATAAAAATACAATACGATTATAATTCAGCTTATAAAGATACAATACGATTATAATTCAGCTCATAAAAATACAATACGATTATAATTCAGCTCATAAAAATAAATACATAATTCATAAAAATACAATACGATTATAATTCAGCTCATAAGAATACAATACGATTATAATTCAGCTCATAAAAATAAATACATAATTCATAAAAATACAATACGATTATAATTCAGCTCATAAAAATACAATACGATTATAATTCAGCTCATAAAAATAAATACATAATTCATAAAAATACAATACGATTATAATTCAGTTCATAAAAATAAATACATAATTCATAAAAATACAATACGATTATAATTCAGCTCATAAAAATACAATACGATTATAATTCAGCTCATAAAAATAAATACATAATTCATAAAAATACAATACGATTATAATTCAGCTCATAAAAATACAATACGATTATAATTCAGCTCATAAAAATACAATACGATTATAATTCAGCTCAGTAAAATACAATACGATTATAATTCAGCTCAGTAAAATACAATACGATTATAATTCAGCTCAGTAAAATACAATACGATAATAATTCAGCTCAGTAAAATAAATACATAATTCATAAACATACAATATAATAATAATTCAGTTCATAAAAATAAATACATAATTCGTAAAAATACAATACGATAATAATTCAGTTCATAAAAATAAATACATAATTCATAAAAATACAATACGATTATAATTCAGCTCATAAAAATACAATACGATTATAAGTCAGCTAATTAAAATAAATGCATAATTCATAAAAATACAATACGATTATAATTCAGCTCATAAAAATAAATACATAATTCATAAAAATACAATACGATTATAATTCAGCTCATAAAAATAAATACATAATTCATAAAAATACAATACTATTATAGTTCAACCCATAAAAATAAATACATAATTCATAAAAATACAATACGATTATAATTCAGCTAATTAAAATAAATACATAATTCATAAAAATACAATACGATTATAATTCAGCTCATAAAAATAAATACATAATTCATAAAAATACAATACGATTATAATTCAGCTCATAAAAATAAATACATAATTCATAAAAATACAACACGATTATAATTCAGCTCATAAAAATACAACACGATTATAATTCAGCTCATAAAAATACAATACGATTATAATACAGTTCATAAAACTACAATACGATCATTATTCAGCTCATAAAAATAAATACATAATTCATAAAAATACAACACGATTATAATTCAGCTCATAAAAATACAACACGATTATAATTCAGCTCATAAAAATACAATACGATTATAATTCAGCTCATAAAAATACAATACGATTATAATGCAGCTCATAAAAATACAATACGATTATAATTCAGCTCATAAAAATACAATATGATTATAATTCAGCTCATAAAAATAAATACATAATTCATAAAAATACAACACGATTATAATTCAGCTCATAAAAATAAATACATGATTCATAAAAATACAATACGATTATAATTCAGTTCATAAAAATAAATACATTATTCATAAAAATACAATACGATAATAATTCAGTTCATAAAAATAAATACATAATTCATAAAAATACAATACGATTATAATTCAGCTCATAAAAATAAATACATAATTCATAAAAATACAATACGATTATAAATCAGCTCATAAAAATACAACACGATTATAATTCAGCTCATAAAAATAAATACATAATTCATAAAAATACAATACGATTATAATTCAGCTCATAAAAATACAATACGATTATAATTCAGTTCATAAAAATACAATACGATTATAATTCAGCTCATAAAAATACAATACGATAATAATTCAGCTCATAAAAATAAATACATAATTCATAAAAATACAGTACGATTATAATTCAGCTCATAAAAATAAATACATAATTCATAAAAATACAATACGATTATAATTCAGCTCATAAAAATAAATACATAATTCATAAAAATACAATTATAATTCAGCTCATAAAAATAAATACATAATTCATAAAAATACAATACGATTATAATTCAGCTCATAAAAATAAATACATAATTCATAAAAATTATGTACGATTATAATTCAGCTCGGCCTGTTCCTGCACAGACTGACAGAGTTTAAAGTTATTAATGTCCCCGAACAAGACTATTCCTTGAGACAACTCAAATGCAAATCCGTCTCTAAATTTGATTATCGGCATGGGTCATATATCTTTTGATATCAATACCTACCAAACCATGCACAGAAAGAACATTATCTCTGATATTTGAAAAATCTGTGGCTAACTTTGCATTGTAATCCTTTAAATCAGCGACCACTTTACAGAGTCCTTCAATCTAAAAGGCACAGATCTTGATTTATCTGGAAAATTGACATTTAGAACTCCTTAAAGTTTTTTGTCTTATTACCTAGAAATGTCTTAACATTGAATTTACAATTTTCAATGGGAGTAACTCATTAAAAAACCCATGTAACAAGTAAGACTGTAACAAGTAAGACTTTTCACTACCTGTCTCTAACAGGCAATTAAATGTAACTTCTTTGCCATATAAATTTGCTGAAATGTTAACTACAGGTAACAAAGAAGACCCGCTAGTCGACCAGCTAGCGTTAGAAGAGACGATTGGTTTAATCGATCCAGGGCACATAACACTAAGGTGGCCAGGCCCATTACATGACCAGCACAACTCAGATTTCTTCTCTTTTAGAGGACAGACATTATCCATATGTAGATTACTAGTACATCTAGAACAAATCTTCAATTCTCTACATCTTTTTATCTTGTCGGCATAGGTCGGATATGATTTGCACATATAAACCCTGTGATTATTAGATCAACAAAAACAACCATATTTAATTTTAGATGCATTAACATGAAAATTTTCCAAGGTAGAGGGCTTCCTATTTTGCAAGGGAAGATTAATTTTAGGAAAAGATTTCCTTTCATAATTCACTACCTTATGATTTCTAGAGTCGTTCCTTGTACAAGGGATGGATAATTATGAATCAACTCTGATTTAAACGAGGCAGGGAGCTTGTTAAATATTATAAAACTCAACAAGCGATTCCCTCGGGGAACCATCCTCTAGGAAATCTATTTTAAAAGAATTTTTCAACTCCTGTACTTGAGTTTTCACATCATTCAAGTATTTTTTCACTGCAAAACTGCCGTATAAACCGTCCATGTCTAACCAGGAAGAGAAGATAGACTCTACTATACAGTTTTCATCTAGAAATTCTTTACATAGTAGATCTATAGCTACAGAATAATTCTCATCCGATACAGAAAGATGCTTTATCAGTTGGAATGCGTAACCCGATAAGTGTTTTTTTTAAATACTACCAGCTTAAACACGTCGTAATACAAATTAGAAACACAATTCAAGAACTCCCTATGAAAGTTCAAGAAGGCTAATTTGTTAGATTCCAAGTCCTTATCGTGAAATTTAGGACATTCAATTTTCGGGGTCAAATTAATCCCTTTATCCTTTTTTAAAGACTTAAGACAGGAGTCACCATTTAACTTAATAGAGAAAGTCCTGCCAATTTCTCTGGAGTCTATAATTTAAATATTGAGCTCTTTTTGTTGAAAGCTTCCGCTATCTCATCCTGGATATTTTCTTCCAGGTAGGCATTGGCCAACTTCTCTTCAAGAAGGTCCACCAATGCTAATTGCTCATGTACTTGGGTCTTATACAATACATATCTGGATTCATCAATTTCCTTTGAATCTCTTAGAGACTCAAATATAAATAATATTTTCTCTCGAGTATACTTCAGTTTCTTTAACAAGAAGTCCACAGAAACAGTTGCCATGTTAACTAAAGAACAGTGAGAAAACATGTTAACTAAAGAACAGTGAGAAAACATGTTAACTAAAGAACAGTGAGAAAACGATAAAATAGTGATCTGTTCAGGAAAAAAGATCAGAAAGAAAGACATATTTTTTTAAAAGTCTTAAAAGTTTGCCATAACCTGAAACTGAACAAGACAAGATGGCGACTCAATAAGGCAGAAAGTAGAACCAAAATAGAGGGATAAAACAGCCACAGTCAGGTGAACATGCCTTTTATAGAATTTGGATAAAATAATTAGCAATAATTACGTATAGAGAAATATTTAAAGAAACAACTAAACTTTGGGTTTAAGAAGAAAAAAAATGGCTTTACATAAATCTTAGTAAGACCGGTGTAAAAAACCATTCAGGGTAGGAATACTACTAGTACATAAGACATGTAGCATCATTCACCTGATTTGGCAGAGCAAAGTGGACATCAGTGCACAAAGGAGCTTGATATCTTTTCAAATTAACCTATATCAACAATGTGATAATAAATTGTATTGATATTGTAGGTTTGCAAATAATCATGTCATAAGTGTAACAGTTTTATTGAAATGTTCTTATACATTTGAATAAAAATTGAAAGTTATATATGGTAGATCAGGATGGTGACAATTTAAACCATTGGATGATGACCTACATGCATGAATTTGTTTTAAAGTGGAACACGTTTATAAAGACCATCAAAACTCTCTCTCTCACCAGATAAATTATTATTGTTCACATGCAAGATATGTACTACATGGCCTTACTTGGTTACAGGTATTGTTTAGAAGTTTTCCTTCTTCAATCGTTGTCTTTACAGTCTTGTCTATCTTAATGTTCATATAATTTTAATCAGTACAGACTGCGATAGATGTTTGCTATTGATATTTATGTAAAATTTATAAAACATTAAACGATTCACAAAAAGATTCATCTTTAGTAAAACAATCCTGAATTGGAAACTTTGTATCACATGCTTTTGAATTATATCTTTTCATTCTTTAAAGTTTTCACATTTGCTTTTTTAAATATACTCGGGTATTTTCACATTTTTTAAAAAAAATATACTTAGGTGTTTTCACTTTTTTTTTTTTTTTTAAATATACTAAGGTGTTTTCACATTCAAAAAAAATATATACTCAGGTGTTTTCACATTTGCTTTTATGATTTTTAAATATACTCAGGTGTTTTCACATTTATTATTTTTTTTAAAATATGCTCAGGTATTTTCACATTTGTTTTATTTTTTTAAATATGCTCAGATGTTTTCACATTTGTTTTTTTTTAAATATACTCAGGTGTTTTCACATTTGTTTTATTTTTTTAAATATACTCAGGTGTTTTCAAATTTTTTTTTTTTTAATATACTCAGGTGTTTTAAAATTTGTTTTGTTTTTTTTAAATATACTCAGGTGTTTTCACATTTGTTTTATTTTTTTAAATATACTCAGGTGTTTTCAAATTTTTTTTTTTTTTTTAAATATACTCAGGTGTTTCCACATTTGTTTTTTTTTTTTTTTCAAATATACTCAGGTGTTTCCACATTTTTTTTTTTTTTTTCAAATATACTCAGGTGTTTCCACATTTGTTTTTTTTTGTTTTTTTAAATATACTCAGGTATTTTCACATTTGTTTTTTTTTTTTTTAATATACTCAGGTGTTTCCACATTTGTTTTTTTTTTTTTTTTCAAATATACTCAGGTGTTTCCACATTTGTTTTTGTTTTTTTTTTCAAATATACTCAGGTGTTTTCACATTTATTTTTTGTTTTTTTCAAATATACTCAGGTGTTTTCATATTTGTTTTTTTTTCAAATATACTCAGGTGTTTTCATATTTGTTTTTTTTTTTTTTTTTAATATACTCAAGTGTTTCCACATTTGTTTTTTTTTAAATATACTCAGGTGTTTTCACATTTGTTTTTTTTTTAAATATACTCAGGTGTTTTCACATTTTTTTTTTTTTTTTAAATATACTCAGGTGTTTTCACATGTTTTTTTTTTTTTTTTCAAATATACTCAGGTGTTTTCACATTTGTTTTTTTTTGTTTTTTTAAATATACTCAGGTGTTTCCACATTTGTTTTTTTTTTTTTCAAATATACTCAGGTGTTTCCACATTTTTTTTTTTTTTTCAAATATACTCAGGTGTTTCCACATTTGTTTTTTTTTGTTTTTTTAAATATACTCAGGTATTTTCACATTTGTTTTTTTTTTTTTTTTAATATACTCAGGTGTTTCCACATTTGTTTTTTTTTTTTTTCAAATATACTCAGGTGTTTCCACATTTGTTTTTGTTTTTTTTTTCAAATATACTCAGGTGTTTTCACATTTGTTTTTTGTTTTTTTCAAATATACTCAGGTGTTTTCATATTTGTTTTTTTTTCAAATATACTCAGGTGTTTTCATATTTGTTTTTTGTTTTTTTTTTTAATATACTCAAGTGTTTCCACATTTGTTTTTTTTTTAAATATACTCAGGTGTTTTCACATTTGTTTTTTTTTTTAAATATACTCAGGTGTTTTCACATTTTTTTTTTTTTTTTTAAATATACTCAGGTGTTTTCACATGTTTTTTTTTTTTTTTCAAATATACTCAGGTGTTTTCACATTTTTTTTTTTTTTTTTTTAAATATACTCAGGTGTTTTCATATTTGTTTTGTTTTTGTTTTTTAAATATACTCAGGTGTTTTCACATTTGTTGTTTCAAACTATGCAGATTATCATCAATCATGCTTAAAATTGCTTACGTCTCTAAATTTTAACAATGATGATTCCGAATTTGGTCTATTTACTATTTATTATTATTGTTCTCATCTTGAATGCAACTGAATGCAATGTTTTGGCCAGTGTAACCTCTGATCTTAAGCTATATTTTGTCAAACTTCGGAATCTTTCTGTTGAACTCGCATGGATAGCATACTCCCATCCCATCGACTATGACCAGGTAGAAGTTTAAGTAGTATTGTCTGCACTGAGAATTGAACTTTCAGCCTTCAGTACAGTGTCAGTTAGAATTGAATTTTACTTAATACTTTATCTATTATGTCACAGGTCCTTGCAGACAATTCTAGTATAAATTTTAGAATCCTTAAACCTATTCTTGTTTTTCGATGTAAATTTTAGAATCCTTAAACCTATTCTTGTTTTTCGACGTAAATTTTAGAATCCTTAAACCTATTCTTGTTTTTCGATGTAAATTTTAGAATCCTTAAACCTATTCTTGTTTTTCGATGTAAATTTTAGAATCCTTAAACCTATTCTTGTTTTTCGATGTAAATTTTAGAATCCTTAAACCTATTCTTGTTTTTCGACGTAAATTTTAGAATCCTTAAACCTATTCTTGTTTTTCGATGTAAATTTTAGAATCCTTAAACCTATTCTTGTTTTTCGATGTAAATTTTAGAATCCTTAAACCTATTCTTGTTTTTCGACGTAAATTTTAGAATCCTTAAACCTATTCTTGTTTTTCGATGTAAATTTTAGAATCCTTAAACCTATTCTTGTTTTTCGATGTAAATTTTAGAATCCTTAAACCTATTCTTGTTTTTCGATGTAAATTTTAGAATCCTTAAACCGATTCTTGTTTTTCGATGTAAATTTTAGAATCCTTAAACCTATTCTTGTTTTTCGACGTAAATTTTAGAATCCTTAAACCTATTCTTGTTTTTCGACGTAAATTTTAGAATCCTTAAACCTATTCTTGTTTTTCGATGTAAATTTTAGAATCCTTAAACCTATTCTTGTTTTTCGATGTAAATTTTAGAATCCTTAAACCTATTCTTGTTTTTCGATGTAAATTTTAGAATCCTTAAACCTATTCTTGTTTTTCGATGTAAATTTTAGAATCCTTAAACCTATTCTTGTTTTTCGATGTAAATTTTAGAATCCTTAAACCTATTCTTGTTTTTCGATGTAAATTTTAGAATCCTTAAACCTATTCTTGTTTTTCGACGTAAATTTTAGAATCCTTAAACCTATTCTTGTTTTTCGATGTAAATTTTAGAATCCTTAAACCTATTCTTGTTTTTCGACGTAAATTTTAGAATCCTTAAACCTATTCTTGTTTTTCGATGTAAATTTTAGAATCCTTAAACCTATTCTTGTTTTTCGATGTAAATTTTAGAATCCTTAAACCTATTCTTGTTTTTCGACGTAAATTTTAGAATCCTTAAACCTATTCTTGTTTTTCGATGTAAATTTTAGAATCCTTAAACCGATTCTTGTTTTTCGATGTAAATTTTAGAATCCTTAAACCTATTCTTGTTTTTCGACGTAAATTTTAGAATCCTTAAACCTATTCTTGTTTTTCGACGTAAATTTTAGAATCCTTAAACCTATTCTTGTTTTTCGATGTAAATTTTAGAATCCTTAAACCTATTCTTGTTTTTCGATGTAAATTTTAGAATCCTTAAACCTATTCTTGTTTTTCGACGTAAATTTTAGAATCCTTAAACCTATTCTTGTTTTTCGATGTAAATTTTAGAATCCTTAAACCTATTCTTGTTTTTCGATGTAAATTTTAGAATCCTTAAACCTATTCTTGTTTTTCGATGTAAATTTTAGAATCCTTAAACCTATTCTTGTTTTTCGATGTAAATTTTAGAATCCTTAAACCTATTCTTGTTTTTCGATGTAAATTTTAGAATCCTTAAACCTATTCTTGTTTTTCGATGTAAATTTTAGAATCCTTAAACCTATTCTTGTTTTTCTATGTAAATTTTAGAATCCTTAAACCTATTCTTGTTTTTCGACGTAAATTTTAGAATCCTTAAACCTATTCTTGTTTTTCGACGTAAATTTTAGAATCCTTAAACCTATTCTTGTTTTTCGACGTAAATTTTAGAATCCTTAAACCTATTCTTGTTTTTCGACGTAAATTTTAGAATCCTTAAACCTATTCTTGTTTTTCGACGTAAATTTTAGAATCCTTAAACCTATTCTTGTTTTTCGACGTAAATTTTAGAATCCTTAAACCTATTCTTGTTTTTCGACGTAAATTTTAGAATCCTTAAACCTATTCTTGTTTTTCGACGTAAATTTTAGAATCCTTAAACCTATTCTTGTTTTTCGACGTAAATTTTAGAATCCTTAAACCTATTCTTGTTTTTCGACGTAAATTTTAGAATCCTTAAACCTATTCTTGTTTTTCGACGTAAATTTTAGAATCCTTAAACCTATTCTTGTTTTTCGATGTAAATTTTAGAATCCTTAAACCTATTCTTGTTTTTCGATGTAAATTTTAGAATCCTTAAACCTATTCTTGTTTTTCGACGTAAATTTTAGAATCCTTAAACCTATTCTTGTTTTTCGATGTAAATTTTAGAATCCTTAAACCTATTCTTGTTTTTCGACGTAAATTTTAGAATCCTTAAACCTATTCTTGTTTTTTGACGTAAATTTTAGAATCCTTAAACCTATTCTTGTTTTTCGAAGTAAATTTAAGAATCTTTAAACCTATTCTTGTTTTTCGACGTAAATTTTAGAATCCTTAAACCTATTCTTGTTTTTCGACGTAAATTTTAGAATCCTTAAACCTATTCTTGTTTTTCGATGTAAATTTTAGAATCCTTAAACCTATTCTTGTTTTTCGACGTAAATTTTAGAATCCTTAAACCTATTCTTGTTTTTCGATGTAAATTTTAGAATCCTTAAACCTATTCTTGTTTTTTGACGTAAATTTTAGAATCCTTAAACCTATTCTTGTTTTTCGACGTAAATTTTAGAATCCTTAAACCTATTCTTGTTTTTCGACGTAAATTTTAGAATCCTTAAACCTATTCTTGTTTTTCGATGTAAATTTTAGAATCCTTAAACCTATTCTTGTTTTTCGACGTAAATTTTAGAATCCTTAAACCTATTCTTGTTTTTCGAGGTAAATTTTAGAATCCTTAAACCTATTCTTGTTTTTCGATGTAAATTTTAGAATCCTTAAACCTATTCTTGTTTTTCGACGTAAATTTTAGAATCCTTAAACCTATTCTTGTTTTTCGATGTAAATTTTAGAATCCTTAAACCTATTCTTGTTTTTCGATGTAAATTTTAGAATCCTTAAACCTATTCTTGTTTTTCGACGTAAATTTTAGAATCCTTAAACCTATTCTTGTTTTTCGATGTAAATTTTAGAATCCTTAAACCTATTCTTGTTTTTCGATGTAAATTTTAGAATCCTTAAACCTATTCTTGTTTTTCGACGTAAATTTTAGAATCCTTAAACCTATTCTTGTTTTTCGATGTAAATTTTAGAATCCTTAAACCTATTCTTGTTTTTCGATGTAAATTTTAGAATCCTTAAACCTATTCTTGTTTTTCGATGTAAATTTTAGAATCCTTAAACCTATTCTTGTTTTTCGATGTAAATTTTAGAATCCTTAAACCTATTCTTGTTTTTCGACGTAAATTTTAGAATCCTTAAACCTATTCTTGTTTTTCGAGGTAAATTTTAGAATCCTTAAACCTATTCTTGTTTTTCGATGTAAATTTTAGAATCCTTAAACCTATTCTTGTTTTTCGACGTAAATTTTAGAATCCTTAAACCTATTCTTGTTTTTCGATGTAAATTTTAGAATCCTTAAACCTATTCTTGTTTTTCGACGTAAATTTTAGAATCCTTAAACCTATTCTTGTTTTTCGACGTAAATTTTAGAATCCTTAAACCTATTCTTGTTTTTCGATGTAAATTTTAGAATCCTTAAACCTATTCTTGTTTTTCGATGTAAATTTTAGAATCCTTAAACCTATTCTTGTTTTTCGACGTAAATTTTAGAATCCTTAAACCTATTCTTGTTTTTCGATGTAAATTTTAGAATCCTTAAACCTATTCTTGTTTTTCGATGTAAATTTTAGAATCCTTAAACCTATTCTTGTTTTTCGATGTAAATTTTAGAATCCTTAAACCTATTCTTGTTTTTCGATGTAAATTTTAGAATCCTTAAACCTATTCTTGTTTTTCGACGTAAATTTTAGAATCCTTAAACCTATTCTTGTTTTTCGATGTAAATTTTAGAATCCTTAAACCTATTCTTGTTTTTCGATGTAAATTTTAGAATCCTTAAACCTATTCTTGTTTTTCGATGTAAATTTTAGAATCCTTAAACCTATTCTTGTTTTTCGATGTAAATTTTAGAATCCTTAAACCTATTCTTGTTTTTCGACGTAAATTTTAGAATCCTTAAACCTATTCTTGTTTTTCGATGTAAATTTTAGAATCCTTAAACCTATTCTTGTTTTTCGATGTAAATTTTAGAATCCTTAAACCTATTCTTGTTTTTCGATGTAAATTTTAGAATCCTTAAACCTATTCTTGTTTTTCGATGTAAATTTTAGAATCCTTAAACCTATTCTTGTTTTTCGACGTAAATTTTAGAATCCTTAAACCTATTCTTGTTTTTCGATGTAAATTTTAGAATCCTTAAACCTATTCTTGTTTTTCGACGTAAATTTTAGAATCCTTAAACCTATTCTTGTTTTTCGATGTAAATTTTAGAATCCTTAAACCTATTCTTGTTTTTCGACGTAAATTTTAGAATCCTTAAACCTATTCTTGTTTTTTGACGTAAATTTTAGAATCCTTAAACCTATTCTTGTTTTTTGACGTAAATTTTAGAATCCTTAAACCTATTCTTGTTTTTCGATGTAAATTTTAGAATCCTTAAACCTATTCTTGTTTTTCGACGTAAATTTTAGAATCCTTAAACCTATTCTTGTTTTTCGACGTAAATTTTAGAATCCTTAAACCTATTCTTGTTTTTCGACGTAAATTTTAGAATCCTTAAACCTATTCTTGTTTTTCGACGTAAATTTTAGAATCCTTAAACCTATTCTTGTTTTTTGACGTAAATTTTAGAATCCTTAAACCTATTCTTGTTTTTCGATGTAAATTTTAGAATACTTAAACCTATTCTTGTTTTTCGACGTAAATTTTAGAATCCTTAAACCTATTCTTGTTTTTCGATGTAAATTTTAGAATCCTTAAACCTATTCTTGTTTTTCGATGTAAATTTTAGAATCCTTAAACCTATTCTTGTTTTTCGATGTAAATTTTAGAATCCTTAAACCTATTCTTGTTTTTCGATGTAAATTTTAGAATCCTTAAACCTATTCTTGTTTTTCGACGTAAATTTTAGAATCCTTAAACCTATTCTTGTTTTTCGATGTAAATTTTAGAATCCTTAAACCTATTCTTGTTTTTCGACGTAAATTTTAGAATCCTTAAACCTATTCTTGTTTTTCGATGTAAATTTTAGAATCCTTAAACCTATTCTTGTTTTTCGACGTAAATTTTAGAATCCTTAAACCTATTCTTGTTTTTCGATGTAAATTTTAGAATCCTTAAACCTATTCTTGTTTTTCGACGTAAATTTTAGAATCCTTAAACCTATTCTTGTTTTTCGATGTAAATTTTAGAATCCTTAAACCTATTCTTGTTTTTCAATGTATAATCTTATCACTATAGATTATTACTTATGTGATACATATACAAACCCATCAAACAAAATAAGAAAATTAAACTAATAATATAATACAAAATTTTAAATCTCTAAAAACAATAATCCTATTAAACCTGAGCCAAACAAATTTAATGTATGCAATCATGTGCCCATTTGAAGAATGTCTTCCTCATAACCAATCTGAGAATTCATATAATCTCTATATTGGTCACATAACGACTCTTTCCAGATGTTTTGCATATCATCTATCAGAAACCACTACCATTCAATGCCATATCATCTCTCACAATGTAGTTTGGCTGAAATAAAAAATATACTTACTACTACGGCAAAAACATGGTCGTGTATGTTGCATTTATTACATCAGTTTCTAACCGGACGATTGAAAGTTGATTAACAAATTAAAAGTAATTTACAATTAATAAATGTAGTGCTAGGTAATTAAATATTTAAAAGGGGCATAAAGAATTGTTTTTTAAATGTAAATAATTTATAAATTTCAAGAGAATTTATTAGAACCTATTTTAATTTCTAAACCTGTTTTCTACACTAAAATTCATGTTTACACTTAAAAATAATAATTATGCCATAAATAGTTAGCGATTGAGTGATCTCTGATTTTCTATCTCATAAGCGATGTTTGGTTTCTTAGAATTCCATATGTATTTGTTAACGCATTAATTGTATTTATTGGAATTGTTTTTTTTGTGGTATTTTTGTTTAAAAAAATGGTTAACAAATGTGTAACATTTGACTGTTCTTGTGGATATATTACGAATTGTGAAAAAGTCTACACCTTTTCTTTTCCTTTTGGAAAATTCAATCTTATAAAAAAAAATGGATAAAATTTAATAATTGGTTCCCTATGAAAAAATCAATCCTTTGCATCAAACATTTTGAGGACAAAGGAAAGTTGAATTGGAATTTACAACCAGTACCAACAATACATTCAGAAAAATATAATAAAATTATCAATTTTGCTGACACAAACTGATTTTAGAAAATCTCCAAAGCAATGACAGATTGAAGATGAATTACAATATTTTTTTCAACTTACATTATATGGGATTTTACCCAGTTGACTGCAAAATGTTGTCTGTCTGGTTTCGAATGTAAAAAATGATGATATTCTAATTTGTAGAATAGTCTTGTACTTTGAAACACATTTTCCATTGTAAAAGAATGTATTTGTATTGACTGAAATCTTCATGTCCAGCTTCAGTGCAATGGAAATCCTATACCATTACCACAATGGTTTAGACATGGAAATAATGCTAAACTTACAAAGTTTAGCATGTTATAAAATTTTCAACCAATATCAAAAATATAATGGGAGAAAACTCTGACTCTGTTACAAAAAAGACAATATTATAAGCCAAAAGGCGGTCCTCCCATTTTCTGCAGACCTAATACATTATGCCTTATTACTGTACTACACATCAAGACAAGCCTATAAATTACTTCTAGAGAAGTTTCCATCACCATTTTTTTCTTTATTAGAAAAAATTCAAACGGGTTGAGTGGGATAAATTACAGCAGTCAAATCACTATTGGAAAATGGTCATCTTTCTAAGGAGAGTGTTTTATTAGTGGACGAAATGTACCTTCAAAAAGGAGCACATTTTCATGCTGGTGATTATATAGGTTCAAACGAAAATGATGAACTTTGTAAAGGAATAATGGTATTCATAATTACTGGCTTAAAACAAACAGTATCATCAGTTGTTAAAGCTTGTCCGGAAGTAACAGTAAATGGTGAGAGGCTTTCTTGTGAAATCCTAAAATGTATTTTACAACTGAAAAATTTTGGATTTTTTATTACAGCTGTTTTTGCTGACAATCATTCAATGTAAATGTGTTTAGAATTTTACTTCATAAATTTGAGGGGGACAAAATGCATTATAAAACTCTTCCTAATTCTCCCCTCCAAATATTTCTGTTTTTTTAATTCTGTTCATTTGCTAAAAAATATTCGTAACTAAACAAAAAGAAATTTGTATTTCCTGCTTTTACATTTGATATCCCCAGTATTTGTTTCCTCTAAGGAGGGATATATCGCTTTGTCTGATTTACACAAAGTATATAACAAAGACACTACTCTAAATGCAAATTTATGTGAGGCCCCAAAGATAACATTCATCCTAGTGATAATAAACCAAATGTTAATTTAGCTGTTGCCATTTTTCATGAGACAACTATTGCAGCCTGTTAGAGCTATTTTCCTGATTGCCCTAATATGCCAAATTTCCTCAAATCGCTATCATATTGGTGGACAATAGCAAATTCAAGACAAATGCTCACACCTAATTTTTTTTAACAATCCAGTCATTTTAAATGATGGAAAAATTGATTTTTACAAAAGATTATCTGATTGGATTGAGTGTTGAACACAAATTTCAGATTTTTGTCTGACAAAGCAAACTTCTAAAGCTTTTATTATAAATTTGCAAGAACTTTTAGATGAAAGCTATTTATTTTTACCCATAGGTTTCACATTCACTTGAAAATAGATTTTCTCAATATCGACAGATGAGAGGTGGTAGATTTTTGGTAAGTCTTCGAGAAATATTGAGTACTGAGAGAATATCTGTTGCACGCTTTAAAAAAAAAAAATCAACTTTTGGAAAGAAGACCTTGAGGCAGTTAAAAAAAACGGACAAACTAATAAACATTTTGGCCCTGCATGAATCAGAAATAAATAAGCTCTCTTTGTCACCAGAGAGCAAAGAAGTAGCATTTACTATTTTTGGATACATTGCAAAAAAATATGAAATCTGTTCCCTGGTAGGCAAAGATAGTGATAGAGCTACAGATAAGGAAAACTATGACTTACTTTCTCGGGAAGGTTTTACTGTTTCATCTAGACAAATGGCAGTTTGTTTGTGCTTGTTTTGCTATCCTTGAATATGCAGATCAATTTATAGTAAAAGATCATGAATCTACAACAAGTGTCTGCAGAACATGTTTTGGGAATATATATTCTCCAAAATATAGTTTTACATGTAAAAAAAACATTGAAAAATGACTTACATTTACAATAAGAATTGTTCCAATATATTTTACAACAATAAACAATAACTTAAATCAGATGAAGTGCAAAAGAATACTGTGGAATGGTCTAAAGAAAATTAATTTTTTTTAAAGAAAGGTAAGTTCCTTTTACTTATGTTTTTGTATTAAATTTATTCGTTTGTTTGCCTAAAATATTTTATTTCATTAATTTTCTGAAAAAAAAACCCCCCCAAACTCTTTATGTATTTTTAGTTTTCATATTTTTCAGATGATATAGACAATAGAAATAGGTGGCATTGGCATGTTAGTAACCGGTGTAAAGATGTAAGATACACAGCCATGTTTATTAGTAGTAGTGTTACTACTAATACTAAAATTATGTACAAAAATAATTGCGCATACAGACTAAAATTTCTCAAAGCAATACTACAAAAAAAAAAAAAATACAACCTAATATTAACAAAATAGCATTTAATATAGATGCTAACATAATAAATGTATTTAAAAATTTTTTAAAATATGATATATGATTACAACAAATAAGACTCCACTACACCTTTTCCCTTATCCTTCCTTCGCCTGCAAGACTATGAAAAGAATTTAAAATATAACAAATTCTTTTCCAGAATACTACTCCTGATGATGATGACATAATTGAAAGCATTCAAGAAATCAGCCAAGATTGCTCAGTGACACAATTTACCAACTATGATCAAAAGAATTGTTCATGTCAAGACCATCACTAGAAAAGTTAAAAATAGAAGGCTCTATTGTATTTAATCAAACATGCCTGGATAATGGCTATATATAAGATTAAATTTTATACTAGGTTTGCTCAGTAGGTTATTGTTTCCCAACATATACACTGCTTCTTTGAGTTGGCTTGCTCTTCGCCATTTTTCTGTCTATAATTCTTACTTTGTCCCATAAGGGTAGATGGTTTCACTTTTCCTCCATATGTGTTCAGCCATACCTGACTTTTCAATATCTCCACATATTATAGCTTTCCAGGGTTCTAACCTTATTTTTTGTGGCCGACATGGTTCACCTTTATCTAGTTGTTTCATGTTTGTATAGTTGTTCCACATTTGCATGCAATCTTATACACACATTTCTTAGCCATGACTTTTTTTTTTTGAGAGTTGAATAACTCCTGAATACTGTCCAAATGTCACATGGATTGCATATTCTTTTAATTTTTTCCTGACAAGCTATTTGTGTATGATACACATTTTGTGAGTTTTTGGTATTCAGTCTAGATTTCTTGGAACTGATATGTTCTCTGGATGTTTCAATGGAGAGTTTCTCTCAAATTGTTCATCTCTTCTTGATAAATAAAATTCAGTTCTAAGTGAAACTCTTCTGCAAGTTGAAAGTTAAGTCCTCAGTGTGGTTAATACTAAGAATGGAATAGTGAATTACTAAAAATTATTCCTGCTTATGCCTAACAGAACAAGAGCATGCTATTCTTGTGGATTAAATAAAAAAATTCCATTCAAATTTCAGAGTTTGACAGAAAGATTCCTGAAGAAGATTGGAGGTTACATTAGTTCAAATATTGTGAGACTAACACTCAAGAGGGTAATCCTCATTTATACTTGTTGCTGAAAAAACATTTAATAAAAAATAGAACAGATTTTTATTCAAGTTTTCACTTTACCTAAATTAAGTTATAGAAAATATTTTGTTGGCAAACTATGATTTGAAGGGCAAAATAATTTTTCTTATTCTTTTCTCAAATACATGTTTATAAAATAATTATTTTTATGTATTCTGGTTTGTATTTTATTAATATTATAAATAAAGAATATTAATATTATACATAGCAGTAATTGATTATTTTAAGATATTTTAGATATATATTGACAAATTTAGTTAGGATTGCATATTTTATTAGCTACAATGGTATTAAGTTGAAAACTATCTGATATGGCAATCTTGATTTAAAGTCAACACAGTCTTTAAAATTATTTAAGTCAATGTTTTCTGTTATATTTTTTTTAATGTAACTAATTCTATTAATTTTTCTTTGTATCCATCCCGTAATTTGTGATATTTTAACAATCTATCTTTGAAATAATTTTTCTTACTTGTTTGTCTTTTCAGAGTCTTTACAGTGGTGTAATTGTCGTTGGTGGTAACACACTGCTTAATGGCTTTACAGACAGATTGAACAGAGATCTTGGTACTAAAACACCTCCTGTAAGTTTATTAATTCTTTATGCTTACAACTATATTGTAGATATGTTTTGTCTGATTGACCTTTTCTGTACTCCAGAAAAGCACACCCAGACACATGTCTATTGCATCTTTATCATGCTAGTTTATGTATTAATTTCTCAAATGCTTTTGGTAAAATGGTCACTTGTGTTTGATAGTTTAAAACAGATTGAAGTGTGTTTCAGCATTAAATATGTAAAATGCTTGATATTCTGTAAAACAGACAAATAAAAAAAAACCCTCATGCATTTAGTTATAAAAATCAGACTTTTTATTAGCATAAAAATATACTTAATTAAATAATATCTGGTTTTCTATGATTAAATAATAAATTTTAGTGAACAAATCTATCTTAGTCAAATCAATAAATGCTCTTGGCTAAATGCATTGCAATTTTCTCCATTTTTTTTTTTTTTTCTATTTTTTTATTGTCGTGGTCACAAAACCTAATATAATAGTCTTTATGTTTGCTGCTTTAAAACATTTTTGTTGCTGTTTACTTTTCTTGCTGATATTATATGTGGTCTTTTTTCTAAGCTATCTCCTCTTGAGATATTAGTCAACATTCACCTACACAAAAATGAATTCATCACCGAATAACATATCCTATAAATTTTTTTTTGTATTGATAATCATATTAAAACCCCTTTTTTCTATTTATTTAAAAAGAAAATACAATTGTTATATATGGGTCATGGACTTGCATTCATCTGCAAAAGATCTAGCTAATTTGCATATTCTTTTTGAACATTCATTTTCATTAATTCCCTATTAGTTTTTTCGGTTTTCTTATGGGATGATAATCTTTAGTTAACTGTTACGTGTAATTATATTCATGCAGATATTCTACATGATTTATACTTGCGTACTATTTGCATAAAAAGGTTATCGTAAACACAAACCTCTTTTTATATATTTGTTTAAAAAATTTTACCTACTAAACTCCTCTATCAGTTTTTAGTCTGTAGGTATGTATGAAACTTAATATATAAGGTATTCAAATCTATGCGAAACTTTATATTTGAGTTTTAGCTGGGTGAAAATTTGGTGCAAAAGTGTGAAAATTAAAAAAATGAAATTTGCCAGGTGAAGGTCGAATGGCGTCATTACAAATATGCATGTGTAATGAAATAGCTATAGGTTCATGTTTTAATTTTTAGCCTTGCGGCAAATGTCTTCATAACTCGGGTATTAATGTCAAAGGAAAAAGTAAATCATAAGCTAAACGTTTTGGTTTTGATTCTTGGTTGTAGCACACAAGCCATTTTTTTTTTTTTTTAAACTTTTAAGATACTCAGTGTGTGAAATGAGTAGCTGTTTACTTTCACAAATCTCTGATGAGAAGTGCATGAAGCTACTCTTTCTCTTTTGCTGCCATTTACTGGATGCAATTGTCATTGTTGACATTTAAGCTAGTATTCAGTTCATTACCTGTATGTGATGGTAAGATTGTGTGTTACTTCATCAAACCATGTCGTCCTTGATCTCTGAAGAGAATGCAAGTCTTATAAATATCCTGATGACATCAGTATTTCACCATAACAACTTAAGTGTTATTAATGCAAAAAACCTTAGTATGGTTGTGGAATACTCCTTCAAACTGTGTCATTGTATTGAGATGCTGAATCCAGAGATGTTTTTTCTCTTAATTTAGCAGTAGTCGTTTTTTCTGTTACATCCCAGACGACAAATCTTTTTTCTTTTTTTTTTTTTCTTTTTTTAAAGATGTTGTGCATCTTGAGTGTGTTCAGTAGTTGGCAACCAGAATGGTGACTGCACTTTTGACTAAATTTGTTCTCACTTGAACAGCCGAGGAAGCAAGAGGGACCTGATTTTGGAATACAACAGGAATTTAAATCTTTCAACTCATGATCTCTGCTGCTGACATTCACAAAAGATGTAGCATTATTGATTTTATCTCCATGCAGTCTCTATCTGGGTTTCTGCTCTGTGAAATAACGTTCCAGAGATAGTTGTGATGATGCCTACTATATCCAGATGTAAAGTGACCTTTAACAAACATATTGTAGAGAATAGGAACGACCATTAAGACGGGACACACAAAAGAGTGACACTGTCGTCTGATTAGTAGTATATATAGAGCACGCACGCACGCAGGGGAAGAAGAACGACGACTACGACGATAGTCGACTCGGAAACCTTACATGGCGCTACGAACAGGATTTATTTTTCAACATAATTTCTTTTGCACGATTTTTGGAGTATAATGGCGTCAGGACAACACGAGGACGGCCAATACATGCAGTTGATTCAACAACTAATAAATCTGCAAAGAGAAAACAATGAGCTTCGCGGAGGGAGTGCCTCGAGTCGGTCTAACACCAAGAAACCAGACCGGCCATGTATCGAACATGGATTCACCGACGCGGACTGGCTGCTTTTCATCGACTCGTGGGCCCGATACAAACAAATGTGCGGCCTTACCGACCCCGTGGAAATCCGCAATGAACTAAGGACAGCCTGCTCAAATTAGGTAAATAGACTTTTATTTGACTTAGTTGGGCCTGGAACCCTCAATTCTGTCACAGAGGAACAACTCTTAAGGCATATACAGTTCATTGCAGTGAAAGGTCTACACCCGGAGGTGCATAGACATAAATTTCATAACGCCAGATAACGGTTATTTTGGCCTGGTTTAGGCGCCAGCATCCGACAAACAAGGGCGCAATGTCGGAGTTGCAATTCGATCACCCCATCCCAGCCTAGGGAACCACTAATGCCACCCATAAACCCAGAATTCCCATTTCAAAAGACAGTCACTGACTTGCTAGATATGCACGGGAAAAGTTACATGGTATACGCGGACCGATATACCGGTTGGATTGAGGTCGCACCACTACCATCAGAAAGGGCTGTAGTGGTGTGTAACGCCCTGAGGGTTTGGTTTTGCACGTATGGTGCGCCGGAGGAAATATCATCCGATGGAGGGCCACCATTCAATTCACTAGAATACAAATTGTTCCTAGAAGACTGGGGCGTAAAAAGGCGCATATCATCTGCACATTACCCCCAGAGTAATGGCCGAGCTGAACTGGCCGTAAAAACGGCCAAAAGAATGCTGATGGACTGTGTTGATGGCTACGGACACCTACATCATGATCGGGCAGCACGGGCGATGATGACTCATAGGAATACACCCAGTCAGGACCTTGGATTGTCGCCGGCGGAAATACTATATGGTCGAACAGTAAGGGGCCATCTCCCCGCACTTCGCAAAAAATACTGCATCCACAAGCATTGGACAGAGACCAGAGATTTGAGAGAGAGGGCGATGGCGAAAAGACACGTACTTAACAAAGAACAGTACGACATACACAGCCGCCCCCTCCAACAGCTCTGAGTCGGCGAATCTGTGCAGGTGCAGAATCAGGAGGGACCAAATCCACAACGATGGGCGAAAACTGGGAGAGTCGTCGAGACAATGGGTAACAGGCAGTACAGGATACGGTTGGATGGTAGCGGCAGGATCACATTACGCAATCGCCGTTTCCTCAGGAAAATCAAACCGGTCATGGATACGCCGGAGTATCCACCCACTCAACAACCCCATCAACCACCTCCCCAAACACCAAGAAGGGAGGACAGCAAACCACCGTGCAACATGCATGAGATGATGGAGGTGGAAGAAGCTGATTGTGACACATCAGAAACAGATATGGAGGTGGACCAAGATCCGATCAACCACAAGCCAATGCAGACGAGTCCGGTCCCACGACGCAGCATGAGGGTAACACGAGCACCAAGGCCACTTTCCCCTCAAGGACCAACTCACTACTACACGGAATTCTCCAGTCACATGACCACAAAACGACGGTAGTGTGGTCACACGGTGGGGGGAGGGCATGTAGAGAATAGGAACGACCATTAAGACGGGACACACAAAAGAGTGACACCGTCGTCTGATTAGTAGTATATATAGAGCACGCACGCAGGGGAAGAAGAACGACGACTACGACGATAGTCGACTCGGAAACCTTTCACATATCAGATATAAATTAAAAATATCTTATTGCACTTTACTAGTTGAAATGTTTATTGACAGTACTGATGACAAGATGTCAAACTGAGCTTAAATGCAGTTGACTTACTAGACACGCTGTTTGGAAAAAGGTATATCCCCTCCTTTTACATACACGTTTCCAGATAAAATAGAAATTTATCTTTAATTAATCATTTAAAATTAAAATATTGATTTTGGCCATTGATATATCACCAATATTATGGGTTATTTCCTCGCAATCCTTCAGATATACTGAAAAATCAGGCTGTTACCCCCTCCTTTCACATTATTAATTTTCCCCCTCATTTGTTCATTATCCACTGATTGTCAATAAGCAGAATACTCCCAGTTATTTTATTTTTAATGACTTTATCATTGAATTCTGTTATTTCTTTATTAAAATAATGTAGAATTTCTGCTCTCTTTTCTACAGAGTATGAGACTGAAGATCATTGCAGCAACTGGTACTGCTGAGAGACGATTCAGTAGCTGGATTGGTGGTTCCATCCTTGCTTCTCTGGTAGCTAAATCATTTATATATACTGCTCTTCATATTGGTTTCACAAGTTTTTTTTGTAATCAAACTTAGGATTTTGTGAAAGGACTTACCACTCAAACTTAGTGTTAGTAAGGGTTAGTGGTAATGAAAGTATTTATTTACTAACTTTTCAGAATACTCCCCCTTAACCTACATGATTTATCTCTCATAGCATTCTTTTTGCCAACTGCCCTAATAAGCTAGAATGGCCTAAACATGGGGAGAATCCATCTGTTAAATTTTACATACACATGCACGAGAGAGTGGGGTGGTGGTGTTGGAAAATTCATCTTGATTTCAGATTTTTTTTTTGCCATTGGCCACTTGCATTACAAACCAGCATAGCATGACTATTGTCAAGGACAGTTTTTCAGACATGTATACAGTGTGATGATGTATGCAAGGGAAATTCTTCCATTGCATTTAGAACGTATGAAAACTGGGCAAAAGTTTTAGTCCATCATAACAAAAGTTCATACAAAATTTCAGGTAGATCGACTTAGTAGTTTCTGAAAATGTGAAATAGACAGACGAGAAATATAATACAGGTGATCCGATGGATATGTACCTCAGTTAGATTAAATCTGGATTTTATAGAGAGATATAAACACAACAGGAGACTTTGATAGTATGGCCAGATTTAAAGAATGGATGAAAATTTGTAAAAAAAAAAAAAAAAAAATGTAATCAGCACTATTTACTATTAGAGATTTTATATTAAAATAAATGTATAAGCCAATCTGGTGAACTACCTATTTTGAAGAGACACTGGATAAAACAGTTCAACGAGGTTTCCATATTGTGGAAAAAATTTTTGGTTCTATTAATTTGCTGAGCACAATATCCTTGTGTGACATTGACTGTAGGTAGATAATATCCACATACGAGGGAAAAATTGAGTTGCGACTGGTACATGTTGCAGTGTAACTGAACTTCTTGTACCCAGTGAAAAACTACCCATGGTCGCATGGTCACTTATAGTTGGGTTGGTTTAAGATCTCATCACTTTAAGGCTAGCGATAGAGTACTCTGCCGGTTGCTGATTTCTTGGTTTGTGATTAGGTGCCATTTTTTGTATTGGAGAATAAATTTTGAACTAATGAAATAGGGATGATTTGTTGTTCTCTTCTGCTTGGCCTTTTGCAGCTTGGAACGGAAGTTTTTCTTTTAATTTGTCTTTAAGGTCTTGGGTATCTATTGTCATATTTTTCACCTTTTGGCAAAAATTATTGATTGACTGATTTCATAATTTTAACTGCTTCATCCAGTTAGATCCAAGTAGGTTTTCCAAATTTCTATTGACAAAAACTTTTAATTTCTTTGTGATATTATTAAATGATGTCACATTGTTAATTCACCTTCAAATTTGATTTTGTCCCCCCTGTTGTATTATTTACATGTGCGGATGGTTAGTGATTAGCTAGAACGCTGAGAGACTGGAATGAAGCGCGTTTTATTTTCTAGTCTTAGTCTGCTTGGCGATGAGCCCAAAACCGGAAGTAGGGTTATGGGAGAGGAGTGGGAGGAAGACTGGATGGGGTATCACTATTGATACTACAACATCTCCCTTTCTATTGAAGGAGAAGTATATTGGGTTGTGATGGGCTGGGGACGGTTTGTGGGGAGGGGGGTAATAGTTTGTTTGTTATGTGTCACAGGTCGAGTCTCTGTATAGGTTTGCTCGGCCTGCTTGATCTGCGTGGTTTGGCAGGCGTCGATGGAACTGATGGATGTGTCCTTGGGATGGTTGATAGGTGACCATCGGTTTGTCTTGGGTTTTATGCTGGAATAGCGTTGTGAAGATAAGGAACTCTGTGTGTTCCGCAACAAGTTTTCAGTTGGTGCTGACACTTCATATTGGCTGCCTTGCCCTTTGTTGGCCTTAATGACTGTCTGTTTCTACGATGTTTCTACACCACTTGCAAGTTTCACCTGGTATGACCTTGGCTCATCAGCAATCTGTACAATCTTTCCGGGTTCCCAGAGTTTGGTTCTTTTGTCTTGAACATAAACCTGTTGACCGGTTTGTAACTCTATTTTTTCGGTTGTACCATTTTTTTGTTTCTTCTTTTTTTTTTCAAGCTCTACCTTTGTTTGTTCATCTCCTAGTTGTTGTTTCGATATCAGTGGGGTCCTCATGGGTCTCCCATTCAGTAACTCTGCTGGGGATTTGATTTGAGCTGATAGCGGTGTAGCCCTGTAAGCCATCATTGCTAAGTGGTTGTCTGTGTTTGTCTCTCGAGCTTTAAACAATAACTTTTTACAGATACCCACCATCCTCTCTGTGAATCCATTTGACTGGGGGTGGTGTGGTGACGAGGTAGTGTGCTTGAAGTTGTAGGATTTGGCAAAATCTGCAAACTTTGTACTGGAATACTGTGGCCCATTGTCACTGTATACCACCTCTGGAACGCCCCGTTCTTCAAACAGGAGTTTCATTTGTCGAATTATTGCGGCTGATGTGGTGGAGTGGAGACGCCGTATGAATGGGCTGCGGCTGTAATGGTCTCCTACTAGTAAGAATTCCTTATCTTCCATAGCAAAGATGTCTGTACTGATATATTGCCCTGGGTAAGAAGGGGTCTCATGCTGGTGTAGTGTTTCTGATGGGATACTGGGTTGGTACTTCTGACATGTAGAACAGTCTCTAATTAGTTCTTCTATGTCCTTGTTGATACTGACCCAGAAAACTGCTGTTTGGGCCAGTAAACGTGTTTTCTTTATCCCTTGGTGGGACGAATGTAGTTGTTGTAGGATGTCTGATTGAAATGAGAGAGGTATAATTATTTTATTGCCTTTAAGGAGTATCCCATCCTGGAGTCCAATTTCGTCCCTATAGTTCCAGAAAGCTTGTATATGAGGGTGGCAGTTGGATCTATTTGCTGGCCATCCCGACGTAACGGTGTTGGTGAGCTCTTGTAGTACTGGGTCCTTGAATGTTTCTGTCTTGATATCTTGCAGGCGAGTTGGAGATGCATTGAGGATGTTGATGTCTACATTTCTGATTGGTTCCCCTGGTCTTGGTGATACTCTGGACATGCAGTCGGCTATTGGGATAGACTTTCCTGGATTGTATTTAACTGCGAAGTCATAGCCCTGGATTTTGAGTAACATTCTTGCTAGCCTTGGTGGTGCATTAGCCAGATTCTTTAAGGCTATTGATTCTAGTGGTTTGTGGTCTGTTTGTATTGTCACTGCTTGGCCCCATACATAGTGATGAAATTTCTCCAATCCAAAGACCACTGCTAGCATTTCACGTTCTATGTTGGAGTATCTTGTCTCTGACCCTGACAGGGTTCTGCTTGCTAGAGCGACTGGCATTCCATTTTGAATGAGTGCTGCGCCTAGTCCAGCTGATGATGCGTCTACTTGTATATTGATTGGCGCTTTTGGGTCAAAATATTTGAGCACAACTGCTTTTCCTATTTCCTCTTTTATGCTGTTGAATGCCATCTGTTCCTGTTCTGTCCAGATGAACTGCGTTTTTGTCGACAGAAGGTCTCGGAGCGGCTTAGTCAACATTGCCAGATGTGGTGAAAATTTGTTTAAGTAATTTGCTAGCTCAAGAAAGCTTGTTAGTTGTTTTTCATCTTTTGGTGGTTTCATCTGAACGATCGCTTCTATCTTCTTTGGGTCTGGTTTCACTCCATCCCTTGATATGACATGTCCAAAAAAAGAAATTTCTTGTGCGCAGATCACTAATTTGTCTGGGTTGAACTTGCAGTTCTTAGACCGAGCTCTTTCTAGTAGTTCCTTGAGTGCTTTGTCATGATCGCTGCTATCCTCCTCAAATCCGACAATAACAGTGTCATCCGATATTGAGAGAACATTCTTGATGTCTCCAAAGGCATCAAACATAGCTCGCTGAAATTCGTCTTGTGCGCTCTTAACTCCCATTGGGAAGCGCTTGAACATATAGCATCCTTTAAGAGTAATGAAAGTGGTTAGTTCTCTTGATTTCTTATCCAGTTTCATGTTGCAGTAGCCAGATTTCACGTCGACTATTGAGAACCATTTTGCTCCATGGAGTCTGCAGATGATTTCCTCAAATGTCGGACAAAATGTGCTCGCAACACCGCCTTGTTTAGATCCTTAGGATCCAGGCATAGCCTGACAGATCCATTGGGTTTTGTGACACACACAAAGGAGTTGACCCAGGATGTTGGTTTTGTTACGGGAGTTGTTATATCCTGGGCTACAAGGGAGTCTAGCTCTGTTTTGCATTTCTCTTTTAAGGCTATTGGCACCCGCCGGGGTGAGTGTATTACTGGAGGTATTGACGGGTCAATCTTAATGCTGTACTCCCCTGGCAGGCACCCGATGCCCCTGAACACATCAGAAAACTCACAGTATGCGCTTTCTTTCTTTTATGTCTCCTTCTGGTTTTGCATGCGTTGCTGCGGTTGAATCGGTGTGGTCATGCTCCACTGTATTGGTCCGTATTGTAAAATTAAGGGTAACTAGTCCCAGTTTTCTAGAAGTCTGGAGGCCAAGTAGTGCGGGTTCACTGCTTTTTACCACGTGGAAGTTGGCACTCGTAAATTTGTCGCCGTATCTGACTCCTAGGTGACATATACCCACTTGGTCGATTGGGACACCACCGAAGGCAAATAGTTTGATCGGAGTGTTTAGAAGTTGCACATGTTTGAGTTGTTTGTAACACTCCCATGCGATAAGGTTGCTCATGGCTCCTGTGTCCACCTTCGCATTTATTTTTATTTGTGATTTTTTGTTCCCTATTCTCAAGTCTGCATACGCCTCTCTAGCATCTGCTGGGACATGAGATTTTGTTATTTTTGGCCCTGATATGGTATGGAAATATACCTCTGTTGGTGAGTGGTCATCTTCCTCATCGCTATGCATTGTAATGTTATGGGCGTTTCTGTTTCTTGGGTTTCTTGTTGCTCTTGGAGGCCTGTCTTGTTTCCGAGTTGAATCTTTTGTGTCTCTGGTGCGGCAAGCGACTGCAAAATGTCCCATCTTCCTGCACTTCCCACAGGTTTTCCCTTTTGCTGGGCATTCGCCCCTGTAATGGCTTTTCCCGCAAAAATAGCATTTGTTATAATATTCTTTCCCAGCCTTTACTGCATGGACATCTTGTGGTTTTTCCTCTGAAAACTGTGGGACACTATGCGTGTTTTGTATTGCCTCCACCTGTTTCGATGTTGCTTCTTCTGTCTCTGCAACATGTAGTGCTTCTGCGATGTTGAGATTATATCCTTCCTTAAGTAAGGATTTTTGTGTGGACTTATTGTTCAGTCCAAAAATGAAAATGTCTACCAGACGAGTTTTCTCAACGGGGGACTCGTACTCGCATTGTTTCAATATCTGCCTTAGTCGTTTAAGAAATGCGTCGGCTGGTTCATCAGGTTGTTGTCGACACTGTAGAAGCTGATACCTCGAGACGCGGAAGTTTGATCTTGGCTCTATATATGCACAAAATTTCTTTGTTGAAGAAGTATATTTTCTTTTGGTTTTTGTTGAAGAAGTATATTTTCTTTTGGTTTTTGTTGAAGAAGTATATTTTATTTTGGTTTCTGTTGAAGAAGTTTATTTTCCCTTGTTCATTCTGTTGAAGAAGTTTATTTTTCTTTGTTCTTCCTGTTGGAGAGTATATTTTCCCTTGTTCCATTCTGTTGAAGTGAAATATTTTCTTTTGTTCCTTCTGTTGAAGACGTATAGTTTCCGTTGTTCTTTCTGTTGAAGAAGTTTACTTTCCCTTGTTCCTTCTGTTGAAGAAGTTTATTTTCCCTTGATCCTTCTGTAGAAGTATATTTTCCCTTGTTCCTTCTGTTGAAGAAGTTTATTTTCCCTTGATCCTTCTGTGGAAGAAGTTTATTTTCCCTTGATCCTTCTGTTGAAGAAGTATATTTTCCCTTGTTCCTTCTGTTGAAGAAGTATATTTTCCCTTGATCCTTCTGTTGAAGAAGTATATTTTCCCTTGATCCTTCTGTTGAAGAAGTATATTTTCCCTTGATCCTTCTGTTGAAGGTGTATATTTTCCCTTGATCCTTCTGTTGAAGAAGTATATTTTCCCTTGATCCTTCTGTTGAAGAAGTATATTTTCCCTTGATCCTTCTGTTGAAGAAGTATATTTTCCCTTGATCCTTCTGTTGAAGAAGTATATTTTCCCTTGATCCTTCTGCTGAAGAAGTATATTTTCCCTTGATCCTTCTGTTGAAGAAGTATATTTTCCCTTGATCCTTCTGTTGAAGAAGTATATTTTCCCTTGATCCTTCTGCTGAAGAAGTATATTTTCCCTTGATCCTTCTGTTGAAGAAGTATATTTTCCCTTGATCCTTCTGTTGAAGAAGTATATTTTCCCTTGATCCTTCTGTTGAAGGTGTATATTTTCCCTTGATCCTTCTGTTGAAGAAGTATATTTTCCCTTGATCCTTCTGTTGAAGAAGTATATTTTCCCTTGATCCTTCTGTTGAAGAAGTATATTTTCCCTTGATCCTTCTGTTGAAGAAGTATATTTTCCCTTGATCCTTCTGCTGAAGAAGTATATTTTCCCTTGATCCTTCTGTTGAAGAAGTATATTTTCCCTTGATCCTTGTGTTGAAGGTGTATATTTTCCCTTGTTCCTTCTGTTGAAGGTGTATATTTTCCCTTGTTCCTTCTGTTGAAGAAGTATATTTTCCCTTGTTCCTTCTGTTGAAGAAGTATATTTTCCCTTGATCCTTCTGTTAAAGAAGTATATTTTCCCTTGATCCTTCTGTTGAAGGTGTATATTTTCCCTTGATCCTTCTGCTGAAGAAGTATATTTTCCCTTGATCCTTCTGTTGAAGAAGTATATTTTCCCTTGATCCTTCTGCTGAAGAAGTATATTTTCCCTTGATCCTTCTGTTGAAGAAGTATATTTTCCCTTGATCCTTCTGTTGAAGGTGTATATTTTCCCTTGTTCCTTCTGTTGAAGGTGTATATTTTCCCTTGTTCCTTCTGTTGAAGAAGTATATTTTCCCTTGATCCTTCTGTTGAAGAAGTATATTTTCCCTTGATCCTTCTGTTGAAGGTGTATATTTTCCCTTGATCCTTCTGCTGAAGAAGTATATTTTCCCTTGATCCTTCTGTTGAAGAAGTATATTTTCCCTTAATCCTTCTGTTGAAGAAGTATATTTTCCCTTGATCCTTCTGTTGAAGGTGTATATTTTCCCTTGTTCCTTCTGTTGAAGGTGTATATTTTCCCTTGTTCCTTCTGTTGAAGGTGTATATTTTCCCTTGTTCTCTCTCTTGAAGGTGTATATTTTCCCTTGTTCCTTCTGTTGAAGGTGTATATTGTCCCTTGTTCCTTCTGTTGAAGGCGTATATTGTCCCTTGTTCCTTCTGTTGAAGGTGTATATTGTCCCTTGTTCCTTCTGTTGAAGGTGTATATTGTCCCTTGTTCCTTCTGTTGAAGGTGTATATTTTCCCTTGTTCCTTCTGTTTATGGTGTATATTGTTCCTTCTCTTTAAGGTGTATATTGTCCCTTGTTCCTTCTGTTTAAGGTGTATATTGTCCCTTGTTCCTTCTGTTTAAGGTGTATATTGTCCCTTGTTCCTTCTGTTTAAGGTGTATATTGTCCCTTGTTCCTTCTGTTGAAGGTGTATATTGTCCCTTGTTCCTTCTGATGAAGGTGTATATTGTCCCTTGTTCCTTTTTTTTTTTTTTTTTTTTTTTTTTACAAAGGCATCACCACATTATCAAGGCCCAGAGGCCACTCAAGGATAAGGGTTAAAGAGTGTACAGTAGAAGTTGGTCAATATAGTAATCATTAGTAATGAAAATTTGGTAAATTTAATAACTTATATGGAACGGCTCATCAAGAACTTATTTACTTTAGACTTGAACAAAACCATATTGTAGTCAGCCGGAAAGCAGGAAAACGGAAGACAATTCCACAGGCGTGCAGTTCTAAGAAAGAAGCTTTGTTCATGGAATCTACGTTTAGGTTTAGGCACAGATAAAGAGTGGGGGAAATTATTGATAGTGTTTACAGCTAGACGAGTGTTTCTTGTGAAAGTTTGGCGAGGGGGGACCATAGATTGAAGCTCAGTTGAACACTTTCCATGAAAATAACGATACATCAGAGACAAACTCGCAACATCTCTTCTGTGAGATAGAGGTTGCAAGGAGGAGAAAAGGACATCTCCTACGAGGCTACGAAGTCTATTTTGAACTCTATCAAGGCAGGACAAGTTCTTTCTAGCAGCTCCTGCCCAGATGTGGCAACAGTATTCCATCCTTGGACGTACCTGGCTCTTATATAGATAGAGAATAGCATCAGCAGTGAGATATCTACTGGATCGATAGAAAGATCCCACCATTTTTCCAGCGGCCTTGGCAACAGATTTGATATACGTGTTCCATTTAAGATCAGGAGTAATGGTCAAGCCCAGAAGCTTGTCAAAACTTGAGGCCTCCTGAAGACGAGAGCCATTCATTTCAATTGATGACAAATGTGGATTAGAATGTTGATGATGTAAAGAGAGAAGCTTGGTTTTAGATGCATTAAAAGTAACCAGCCACTCCTTTCCCCATTGTACTACGTGCTCAAGATCAGAGGAGAGAGAATTGGAGAGAACTTGCTCGTTTACTGTCTTAGATGTGGTACCATAAATGGTAGTGTCGTCAGCATAAATGTCTACAAATGATGTAAGGATATGATTTGGAAGATCATTAATGTAGATCAGGAAAAGAGTTGGGCCCAGGATGGATCCCTGAGGGACACCGGCATTAATATTGTGAGCTTCTGATTTTTGCCCCTCAACTACTACTCTTATGAATCTATCAGAAAGAAATGATTTAATAATTGAGAAGACTTTTCCAGCTATACCATAGCTAGCGATCTTATGAAGTAAACCTTTATGCCATACCCTATCAAAGGCTTTAGATATGTCAAGAGCAATTGCCCTAGAAAGATTGCCACCGTCGAGAGATTTGCTAATCCTATGCGATATAACTGTAAGGACATCTGCTGTAGATCTAGCAGAACGGAAACCATATTGAGTGTCACTAAGAAGGTTATTTTTGTTGAGATGTTTGATTACTTCTGTATTTAATACAGATTCTAGCAACTTACTCATGACGCACAGGAGACTTATTGGCCTGTACTGAGAGGGGGATGAGCGATCACCTGAATTCTTAAATACAGGGCATACTGATGAGATTTTCCGGGGAGATGGGAAACTATTCTCCTTAAGACAACGTTTAAACAGTTTTGTAAGTATGGGCGCTAGTTCAGGTTGAAGTTTTTTGAGTACTATAATTGGAATACCATCAGGGCCAGTTGCTTTACTGGAATCAAGGTTTTTGATTAGCTTGGCAACATCACGTACAGATATACGTATATCACATAGCGTGTTTTCTGATACAAGAGGAAATATTGGGGGTTGGCGGTCTTGGTCGCAAAGGGTAGAATTAGCTGCAAAGTTCTTGACAAAGAGTTTGGCTTTGTCTGATGCTGACGAGATTACCTCAGATCCATTGATAATAGTTGGGATGGAGCACACGCTTCTGTTCAGGATTCTGTTTGCTATTTGCCAAAACTGTGTAAGGTGTATATTGTCCCTTGTTCCTTCTGTGTAAGGTGTATATTGTCCCTTGTTCCTTCTGTGTAAGGTGTATATTGTCCCTTGTTCCTTCTGTGTAAGGTGTATATTGTCCCTTGTTCCTTCTGTGTAAGGTGTATATTGTCCCTTGTTCCTTCTGTGTAAGGTGTATATTGTCCCTTGTTCCTTCTGTGTAAGGTGTATAATGTCCCTTGGTCCTTTTGTTTAAGATGTATATTGTCCCTTGTTCCTTCTGTTAAAGGTGTATATTGTCCCTTTTTCCTTCCGTTGCAGATGTATATTGTTCCTTCTGTTGCAGGTGTATATTGTCCCTTTTTCCTTCTGTTGCAGATATATATTGTTCCTTCTGTTTAAGGTGTATATTGTCCCTTGTTCCTTCTGTTGCAGGTGTATATTGTCCCTTGTTCCTTCTGTTGAAGGTGCATATTGTCCCTTGTTCCTTCTGTTGAAAGTGTATATTGTTCCCTGTTTCCTTCCGTGTAAGGTTTATATTGTCCCTTGATCCTTCTGTGTAAGGTGTATATTGTCCCTTGTTACTTCTGTGTAAGGTGTATATTGTCCCTTGTTCCTTCTGTGTAATGTGTATATTGTCCCTTGTTCCTTCTGTTTAAGGTGTATATTGTCCCTTGTTCCTTCCGTGTAAGGTGTATATTGTCCCTTGTTCCTTCCGTGTAAGGTGTATATTGTCCCTTGTTCCTTCTGTTGGAGGTGTATATTGTCCCTTGTTCCTTCTGTGTAAGGTGTATATTGTCCCTTGTTCCTTCTGTTGAAGGTGTATATTGTCCCTTGTTCCTTCTGTTGAAGGTGTATATTGTCAATTGTTCCTTCTGTTGGAGGTGTATATTGTCCCTTGTTCCTTCTGTTGAAGGTGTATATTTTCCCGTGTTCCTTCTGTTGAAGGTGTATAGTTTCCCCGTGTTCCTTCTGTTGAAGGTGTATAGTTTCCCCGTGTTCCTTCTGTTAAAGGTGTATAGTTTCCCCGTGTTCCTTCTGTTGAAGGTGTATAGTTTCCCCGTGTTCCTTCTGTTGAAGGTGTATAGTTTCCCCGTGTTCCTTCTGTTGAAGGTGTATATTTTCCCTTGTTCCTTCTGTTGAAGGTGTATATTTTCCCTTGTTCCTTCTGTTGAAGGTGTATATTTTCCCTTGTTCCTTCTGTTGAAGGTGTATATTTTCTCTTGTTCCTTCTGTTGAAGGTGTATATTTTCCCTTGTTCCCTCTGTTGAAGGTGTATATTTTCCCTTGTTCCCTCTGTTGAAGGTGTATATTTTTCCTTGTTCTGTCCGTTAAACGTGTATATTTTCCCTTGTTCCGTCCGTTGAAGGTGTATATTTTCCCTTGTTCCGTCCGTTGAAGGTGTATATTTTCCCTTGTTCCGTCCGTTGAAGGTGTATATTTTCCCTTGTTCCGTCCGTTGAAGGTGTATATTTTCCCTTGTTCCGTCCGTTGAAGGTGTATATTTTCCCTTGTTCCGTCTGTTGGTGTATATTTTCCCTTGTTCCGTCTGTTGAAGGTGTATATTTTCCCTTGTTTCTTCTGTTGAAGGTGTATATTTTCCCTTGTTCCTTCTGTTGAAGGTGTATATTTTCCCTTGTTCCTTCTGTAGAAGGTGTATATTTTCCCTTGTTCCTTCTGTTGAAGGTGTATATTTTCCCTTGTTCCGTCTGTTGAAGGTGTATATTTTCCCTTGTTCCGTCTGTTGAAGGTGTATATTTTCCCTTGTTCCTTCTGTTGAAGGTGTATATTTTCCCTTGTTCCCTCTGTTGAAGGTTTATATTTTCCCTTCTTCTCTCTGTTGAAGGTGTATATTTTCCCTTGTTCCTTCTGTTGAAGGTGTATATTTTCCCTTGTTCCTTCTGTTGAAGGTGTATATTTTCCCTTGTTCCTTCTGTTGAAGGTGTATATTTTCCCTTGTTCCTTCTGTTGAAGGTGTATATTTTCCCTTGTTCCTTCTGTTGAAGGTGTATATTTTCCCTTGTTCCCTCTGTTTAAGGTGTATATTGTCCCTTGTTCCTTCTGATGAAGGTTTATATTTTCCCTTGTTCCGTCTGTTGAAGGTGTATATTTTCCCTTGTTCCTTCTGTTGAAGGTGTATATTTTATCTTGTTCCTTCTGTTGAAGGTGTATATTTTCCCTTGTTCCTTCTGTTGAAGGTGTATATTTTCCCTTGTTCCTTCTGTTGAAGGTGTATATTTTCCCTTGTTCCTTCTGTTGAAGGTGTATATTTTCCCTTGTTCCCTCTGTTGAAAGTGTATATTGTCCCTTGTTCCGTCCGTTGAAGGTGTATATTTTCCCTTGTTCCGTCTGTTGAAGGTGTATATTTTCCCTTGTTCCTTCTGTTGAAGGTGTATATTTTCCCTTGTTCCTTCTGTTGAAGGTGTATATTTTCCCTTGTTCCTTCTGTTGAAGGTGTATATTTTCCCTTGTTCCCTCTGTTGAAGGTGTATATTTTCCCTTGTTCCGTCTGTTGAAGGTGTATATTTTCCCTTGTTCCTTCTGTTGAAGGTGTATATTTTCCCTTGTTCCTTCTGTTGAAGGTGTATATTTTCCCTTGTTCCTTCTGTTGAAGGTGTATATTTTCCCTTGTTCCTTCTGTTGAAGGTGTATATTTTCCCTTGTTCCTTCTGTTGTAGGTGTATATTTTCCCTTGTTCCTTCTGTTGAAGGTGTATATTTTCCCTTGTTCCTTCTGTTGAAGGTGTATATTTTCCCTTGTTCCTTCTGTTGAAGGTGTATATTTTCCCTTGTTCCCTCTGTTGAAGGTTTATATTTTCCCTTGTTCCGTCTGTTGAAGGTGTATATTTTCCCTTGTTCCGTCTGTTGAAGGTGTATATTTTCCCTTGTTCTTTCTGTTTAAGGTGTATATTTTCCCTTGCTCCTTCTGTTGAAGGTGTATATTTTCCCTTGTTCCTTCTGTTGAAGGTGTATATTTTCCCTTGTTCCTTCTGTTGAAGGTGTATATTTTCCCTTGTTCCTTCTGTTGAAGGTGTATATTTTCCCTTGTTCCGTCTGTTGAAGGTGTATATTTTCCCTTGTTCCTTCTGTTGAAGGTGTATATTTTCCCTTGTTCCTTCTGTTGAAGGTGTATATTTTCCCTTGTTCCTTCTGTTGAAGGTGTATATTTTCCCTTGTTCCTTCTGTTGAAGGTGTATATTTTCCCTTGTTCCCTCTCTTGAAGGTGTATATTTTCCCTTGTTCCTTCTGTTGAAGGTGTATATTTTCCCTTGTTCCTTCTGTTGAAGGTGTATATTGTCCCTTGTTCCCTCTGTTGAAGGTGTATATTGTCCCTTGTTCCCTCTGTTGAAGGTGTATATTGTCCCTTGTTCCCTCTGTTGAAGGTGTATATGTTCCCTTGTTCCCTCTCTTGAAGGTGTATATGTTCCCTTGTTCCGTCTGTTGAAGGTGTATATTTTCCCTTGTTCCTTCTGTTGAAGGTGTATATTTTCCCTTGTTCCTTCTGTTGAAGGTGTATATTTTCCCTTGTTCCCTCTCTTGAAGGTGTATATTTTCCCTTGTTCCGTCTGTTGAAGGTGTATATTGTCCCTTGTTCCTTCTGTTGAAGGTGTATATTTTCCCTTGTTCCTTCTGTTGAAGGTGTATATGATCGCATAGGCAATTTTGTTGGTTAATACCACATTGTCATAACACTGGAAGTCAATCTATAATCAATACATCCTGGAAATTCCCCATCCACATAAGAAGTGAAATCCAGATCAAGTTTTAGGATATAGTGAAACATTGGATCCTAATAATTGAATCTTCAAATTGTTTAGATACAAAGAATCTAAATTAGGCTATCCTGTAATGTGACCATAATTATATCTCAAGATGTGTGAACAATTACCTTAGTACTCTATGGTTTATCAATTGCATCATAAAATACTGTAGAATGAAAGAGAAACATGATGGAAATTTGCACAACTTAATGAAGATGACAGCTCAAATAACACAGGTTTAAACAGTGAAAAATGTGCAGTCAACCAGAAACCAATGGCAATCCATGATGAATTAGCCCTAATCGTATATGAAATTAAGATATTACCTACTTCAACACATACCACCTACATGTTAGTTCATACCTATATATTTTACACGTTTGATCTCGCAGCATCTATGAAAGATCTACAAAAAAAATTGACAAAGTAAGAGTCAAAAAAAATGTTCCTTTAATGAATCAAAGACCTGATTTGCAAACAAATGCTACTAATCGCATTTGATTTCCATAAAACGATTGATAATCCATGTAGATGCCTCAAATAAAGACCCAAGCCCAGGTCTTCTACAAGAAGGAAAGTCTATAGAATTTGTCAAAATCTCTGACAGAGAGCAACACTATGCTAATATTGAACATGAACTATTAGCAGTTGTGTTGAAATTTTCAAACAAAGTAATGTGGATGTATGTTTCCAAGTTCAAAGCAATCACAATCCAGTCAATATAGTTAAGCAATACTGTGTAAACTGAAGGATTATTTAAGGCTGGCCTGACTGATTTTCAAAAAGTTGACAAATCTATGCAACCCTACTGGCCCTATCAGGACAAGATGACCATCAAAAATAGGATTTGGATGAAGGTCTCCAAGTTCATGCAACATAAGATTCACTATGGACATCAATAAGCGAAAACTAAGAGCAAGAACGGTTCTGTGACAACATCAGTTTACATAGACAAGACAATTCAACTAAAGTAACATATGCCAAGAAGACAATGGAATGCCAGAAGCCACAAATTTCAGTATGACTGTGGCAGATAGTACATTTTATGTCAACAGATCCAATTTTTATGATTGCGAATTATGAAACCAAATATTCAGTTGTGAGGAGATTAAACCTGTTCTCCAGCTAGTAGGTAAAATCTAACAAAACAAATATTTGAGCAACGAGGAATCAAAGAGATGGTCAGCCTACATTTCAGCTAAGTTTTCTTCAAGCAATTTACAAAAGAATGGAGTTTTGCATGTCATCAACAAAATATCCATAATCAAATAGTCTCGCAGAACATTCTATACAGTCAATAAAATCTGTCATCAGAAAAGCTGCATCAAATGGCTTTGACCGAGACATGTTATTATTCTGTGTTTGGACAGCTTTGATAAATCATACAATCTCTTCATTGGGTGAAACTGAGTAAAATATGTCAACTATATTGCACATAAGAAGGGTGTAGTAACTGGATTAAAGGCAAGTAGGACAATGATAACTGAGCATCCAGATTTGATCCTATGATCAGGCCAGCCAGAAGATTTAGTGAATCAAACACTTGTGCTGTTCTTTTCAGTTATCTGGGGAAAAATGGAAATGGGAAAAAATTCTGAGAGCATCCTCTCTCTTCTCTGCTCAATTAAATAATCCACCCTATTTGGCGTAGTAAAATCCTATTATGTGTGTTCATGTTATATTACATTATAAAGAGATATCATTACACTTCACTTCAGTAGGAGAACTAAATAAATTTTGACTCATAAATGTAACGTTTTTTTGTTTTTTCTTAATTTTCTCAAAGACTGCTATTTCTCATTTTCTTCACTGAAACAGTAAAAAATCAGCACACAGAATTAAACAGTATGCTTGATAAGGATCATCCAAAACATTGTAGATAAATATCAATGTTGGCCTCCCATTTTTTTTTTTTTTCATTTTTTATTTATTATCATCAAAACAAAATGAAACATTATTTCTAATATAAAGAAAATAAAATTTTCAATTTAGATAAAATTCATTTTACTAATGAACATTGACAGCAAGTTCGAAAAAGTTTGTTAGAAAAGAACCAACATTTGTGTTAATTTGATTCTTTTTCCCTTTTTAATTTCAGGGTTCTTTTCAACAAATGTGGATTTCGAAACAAGAATATGAAGAAGGAGGCAAAGGATGTGTAGAACGAAAATGTCCATAAAAAACCCTCTTCAGCCAAATCTCATTCTCATCTCCTCCAAACCACAAAGCATCATTTGGCAACGCTGTTACTTGGATGAATGAACAGTGTAAACATTTCTTGTTAAGAATTTGCATCATAATGGACTTAAGCCTCACCCTAACACCACATCAATACCTCTTAATAATTTCACATTAAATCATGCTTGGTGATGCCTGCTGGTCACATGACTAAAAACAGTAGATGACTTTGTCACCCAGAACTCATACATCTAAAACACTGAAATTGGACGATACTACAAAGAAAAAAACGAATTAGGTCAGGAAAAAAACATTTTCAAGAATTACGAAATATTTTTTAAAAAATTTTCATGAATAAATATTTCATTCAAAGATCTTTGAGTAAAAATTAGGTCTTATATTAAGTAATTGAAATGTATATTTTAATACTGCATAATTTAAAATAAGATTGTCACATTAGATTTAGATGAGTGAGATTGTCAAATTAGTTTGTGAAAATGATGAGATTGTCAAATTAGTTTGTGAAAATGATGAGATTGACAAATTAGTTTGTGAAAATGATGAGATTGACAAATTAGTTTGTGAAAATGATGAGATTGTCAAATTAGTTTGTGAAAATGATGAGATTGTCAAATTAGTTTGTGAAAATGATGAGATTGTCAAATTAGTTTGTGAAAATGATGAGATTGTCAAATTAGTTTGTGAAAATGATGAGATTGACAAATTAGTTTGTGAAAATGATGAGATTGTCAAATTAGTTTGTGAAAATGATGAGATTGTCAAATTAGTTTGTGAAAATGATGAGATTGTCAAATTAGTTTGTGAAAATGATGAGATTGTCAAATTAGTTTGTGAAAATGATGAGATTGTCAAATTAGTTTGTGAAAATGATGAGATTGTCAAATTAGTTTGTGAAAATGATGAGATTGTCAAATTGGTTTGTGAAAATGATGAGATTGTCAAATTGGTTTGTGAAAATGATGAGATTGTCAAATTAGTTTGTGAAAATGATGAGATTGTCAAATTAGTTTGTGAAAATGATGAGATTGTCAAATTAGTTTGTGAAAATGATGAGATTGTCAAATTAGTTTGTGAAAATGATGAGATTGACAAATTAGTTTGTGAAAATGATGAGATTGACAAATTAGTTTGTGAAAATGATGAGATTGTCAAATTAGTTTGTGAAAATGATGAGATTGTCAAATTAGTTTGTGAAAATGATGAGATTGTCAAATTAGTTTGTGAAAATGATGAGATTGTCAAATTAGTTTGTGAAAATGATGAGATTGTCAAATTAGTTTGTGAAAATGATGAGATTGTCAAATTAGTTTGTGAAAATGATGAGATTGTCAAATTAGTTTGTGAAAATGATGAGATTGTCAAATTAGTTTGTGAAAATGATGAGATTGTCAAATTAGTTTGTGAAAATGATGAGATTGTCAAATTAGTTTGTGAAAATGATGAAATGTTTGTATAGGTTCTTAATATGCATCGCTTTGTGTACATGTTGAGATTGTTGCATCAGTTTGTAATAATGATTAGGTTGTATCATTTTCAAATGATTAGATTTTTGCATTAATTTGTTAAAATAATGAGATTGTTTAATCAGATTGTGAAAAAGCTGCTTGTCACCAAAGAGTTTGAGTAGTGGTTTATGGTCTGCAGCTATGATGAGATGTGGACAATGAAATGTCTAGCTTTATTCAAAAGTCATCAATATTTCTGGGAGTGGGAAAATTTTTGATCGCCTCCGCAAAGGACTCGCATGGCCCCATGATCGTTTCCCCAATTTGAAAGCTAGCAAACTCTGTTTCCTTCTTGACAAATCCAAACTTATCAGGGTTGCCTGTGATGCCATTGTGACTAGACAGATCCAATCGCTCAACAGCTTTAAAGAAGCTTTTGTCAATGCCAAGATCGCCATGGCATGGAATATGTGCCTACATTAAGGATGGCTTCCCGTGTGGCAGGGATATCGCTAGAGAAGATCCTAATTTACCCTTTATATGCTTCCGGGTTGCACTTGCTTACACCACTGCATTTATATTTGCGCTCTATCGGCCCCACAACAGCGGAGTTACTATCTTTAAGAGCATATCTGAGAAAATAGACCGCATACTGTCTGCACATCCCTCGGCTAACATCCACATCTGTGGTGACTTCAACGTCCATAACGTGGAATGGCTGACCCATTCAAATAAGACGGATCATGAGGGGAGGTTTTGTCATGATTTTGCCATTGCTTATGACCTCACTCAGATTGTTCGCGAACCCACCCGTGTGACCGATACACCCGGTCAATATGCAAGCCTACTAGACTTTTTTCTCTCAACTTCCCCTGAGCTATGTTCATGTTTCATTCATTCTCCTCTAGGATCCTCCGACCACTCCGTCGTATCAGTTAAGATAAAAATGAAATGTAATAAGTCCCCAGACGTACCCCTCCACCGTACTGTATACCGATACTCTATGGCTGACTGAGATACCTTCCGTACATTCATATCTGATTTACCTCTGCACTCCATGTTTAAAAAGGAAGTGTCCTCTATAGTATCAGATCTGACCGAATGATTAATTGTAGGCATAGACCAATTCATACCATCTAAAAAATTCCAACAAAAACCTAACAGCCAGCCATGGTTCTCCCCAGAATATGCTGCTGCTATCGTGCACAGAAATCACTTTTTCCATAGCTACCAACATAATAGATGCACTGAGACTAAAGCTGCTTTCAGGACTGCCAGCAACCACTGTAAAAGAGTAATAAAAAATGCAAGAGAGCTATATGCCCAGTCTGTTAAATCCAAAGTAGCTAATTCTACCCTATGCGACGAAGGCCATCAACTTCCCATATTTCCTCCTATAACACAGAACAAGCTAGGTAACATACAAATATCCTTGCATGACGTCGCCAAGCTAATCAAGAACCTAGATTCCAGTAAAGCAACTGGCCCTGATGGCATCCCAATTATAGTGGTAAAAAAGCTTCAACTAGAACTTGCTCCCATACTTATGAAACTATTTAAGCGCTGCCTTGAGGAGAAGTGCTTTCTGACTCCCTGGTAGACCTCATCAGTTAGCCCTGTATTTAAGAATTCAGGTGATAAGTCATCTCCCTCTCAGTACAGACCAATAAGTCTCCTGTGTGTTATGATAAGTTGCTGGAATTCATATTAAATAGAGAAATAGTCAACCACCTCAGCAGGAACAACCTTCTTAGTGACACACAATATGGTTTCCGCTCTGCAAGATCTACCGCAGATGTGCTGACGGTTATATCCCACAGGATTAGTGAATCTCTTGACAAAGGCTTCCTTTCTAGGGCAATTGCTCTTGACATATCAAAGGCCTTCGACAAGGTATGGCATAAGGGTCTACTTCACAAGATTTCCAGCTACGGTATAACTGGAAATGTTTTCTCAATCATTAAATCATTTCTCTCCAATAGGCTCATAAGAGTAGTGGTAGATGGACAAAAATCGGAGGCCTGCAATATAAATGCTGGAGTCCCTCAAGGGTCAATCCTGGGCCCAACTCTCTTCCTGATCTACATCAATGACCTCCCTAAACACATACTTAAATCATTCGTTGACATCTATGCTGATGACACGACCATCTACGGCAACACATCAAAGGCTGTAAATGACAAAAATCTCTCTGATTCTCTCTCCTCTGATCTCGAGCGCGTGGTTCAGTGGGGGAAGACGTGGCTGGTTACCTTTAATGCATCCAAAACCAAACTCCTATCCTTACATCATCAACACTCTGATCCCCAGCTGGCATCAATTGTGATGGATGGCTCTCGTCTGGGTGAGGCCCCGTGTTTTGACAAGCTTCTGGGTTTAACCTTTACTCCTGATCTGAAATGGAACACGTACATCAAGTTTGTTGCCAAGGTCGCTGGAAAGATGGTGGGATCCTTTTACCGCTCCAGAAGATATCTCACTACTGATGCAATTCTCTATCTATATAAAAGCCAAGTACGTCGAAGGATGGAATACTGTTGCCATATGTGGGCAGGAGCTGCTAAAAACAGCCTATCCTGCCTTGACAGAATACAAAATAGACTTCGTGGCTTAGTGGGGGATGCCCTTTTCTCTACCCTGCAACCTCTCTCCCACAGAAGAGATGTTGCAAGCCTATCCTTGTTTTATCGTTATTTCCATGGCAGGTGCTCGTCTGAACTCCAATCTCTGGTCCCCCCTCGCCAATCTTTCACGAAAAACACCCGTCTAACTGAATTCACTGTGAAAAATTTCCCTCACTCTATATCTGTGCCTAAATCAAAACGTGGATTCCATGAACAAAGCTTCTTTCTTAGAACTGCATGCCTGTGGAACTCTGTTCCATCTGCCTGCTTCCCACTGGACTACAACTTGAATGTCTTATAGTCCAATGTTAACAAATTCCTAATGAACCACCCCCTTAAGTAAACACTTCATCAAATCTCCACACTAACATAATGTACTTGCAATAACCCTTATCCCTGAGTGGCTTCCGGGCCTTGATAAGTGGTGATCACTGTAAAAAAAAAAAAAAAATGCTATTGTCACTCTGAATTGTTTGGGTTCGCAAGAGGATGCCATCAATGATTTTTGTTTTGTTTGGAACATCCATGACTATTTCATCAAACTGCCAGATATAGGCATCGCTCGAAGCTACATACCCTTGTGGGGTCACACAGTAGCTGTATCTACCCCATGGGGTGATAAATGTTGTGTAGTGGCGATATTCCTCATGGAGGGGAATTCTGTGGTAACCATTTCAAGTGTCGAAAACATTCTTCCGTATGTATGAAATGTCCGTAGGAAATGGGATTGGGTTTCTCAAGTGGCATACTGGTTGAGTGGTTGGAAGTCCACTGTCCATCAGGGTTTACCAAATTTTTTAGAGAAGACAACCATCTGATGACACATGTAACCAATGTGCCAACAAGAACTGACTCTATGACACTCTGTCGAACATCTTGATCAAGACCTGTTTTCACTTCCTCTTGCCAATGTAGCAACACAAGAATAGGGGTGTAGTAGGCGACTGGTTCAGCATTCAGGTTAATCATGAGTCACATGGGTGGCCTGACATCATGGGTAGTTTGTATTGGCATGTGTTGAATGTACTGGACTCATAGTGATTCAGTAGCCAATGTTCTAGCTTCTCCCCATTCTCCTCCATTGGCGGGAATAGAATCATGGTTGTGGGAAAAGGGGGGGGGGATCACAACCCGGACACCTACATGATCTTTTGCTTTCTTCGACCGAAGGCATGACTGACAACCTGTATCTGCCATAGCAGGATGCGTCACGATGGCAGTGGAGTTTTCGAACTTTGGAGTATGCCGATATCTGCAATATCCGAAGGGATGAACTGTCTATTAACGTTTATGAATGTGGATCGAATGCACAACTTTCTCATACTCTGCACAAGTCATTGCATATGTGGTGTTCCAGAACAAGAGTCTGTACCTCAGAAACAGCTTCTGAATCTGTGTTGGAGGAAGGAGGTGTTTCGATGGAGATTAGGGTGTCGAATACAGCCGTGGCACTATCACTTGCGACAGGACTGCGTTTGTGTTGACTGCATCAGCAAATCTTTTTGAAGTGATGGAGTATGCCACAATGGGAGCATGTGTAGTTATGTGTCGGGCAAACTCTCATTTTGTCTGCACTTGAAGTAGGCCTCTGGTGAGATCGTCCGCAGTAACCACAGGTTGGGTTGCAAAGTTCAAGTTATACTGACGGCCAGAATTAGAGGTAGCATGTGATCCACTGTCCTGTAGGCGGTTCCGCTCCTGTATAAGTGGGCGACTGCAGCAGAGGTGGTGGGCTCATTGTTGTTTATGAAGAAGCGGCCAACAGAGCGTTTCCTACTTTCTTTAACCTCGATGAGGGAGACAGTCTCAAGTGATTGCTCTGCTAGCTGGGGTTGTCCCAATATGTGCAGTCGGATATCATCATCATAGATATCCTGATGAGAAAATCATGGATTATGTTGTCACTGTAGCTAATTTCATTTCCACAAGTTGTACAGCCTACCAGGTATTGACACATACCAGCCTACCCTTTGAATCTCGTGGCAAATGTGTGAACTGGTTTTTCCCTGTTTTGCTCTGTTTTGTAGCAACTCTTGCTACCATGACACTCTCCTGTTAGTGAGAGTCCTTATCTTTTGCAGGACGGTTATCTCATCAGAGTGTGCAAGGAACCGTAAGGTCTTTTATCAAGGGGGCATTGCAGCACTCGAGGAGTGAGAAGAAGTGGCAGGTGGATTTATAGTCATCCCATCTCTGTTCAAAGTAGGCAAAGTCCTCACTTAAACCTGCAGCCGATACTGTGAGTCGCTTGACGTTTTCTGCTTTAGCTGGTGCTACTATAGCTACGGTAGGCGCAGGTGAAAGGTGGGCAGTGTATGTATAGATGTCAATGAGGATTTCTGGTACTAGTTTATTGTCAAAGGTGGCTTCATAAATGGGGCTGTGCAGCTGATTTATGCCATCTTTGATGTTTCTGGATATTCTTAGTCATAGATAAATACAGTTTACTTTTTGGCATGTCGCAATGACTAAGGGTTTACTGAATAATAGAAGAAATACAAGAGCATGTTATTCACATGTAGTTAGGATATGCATAGCAAGTAACACTGTAAATGAATAATAATTGTCTATTATGCAGTTCGGGTGAAAAAGAACCATAATGATTACAAGGTCCTGAAAGGATCGTAGTGTTGGAGCATCCTTAGGGTCTGTCATGTGCATTATTGCCTGAATATTGTCCAGTTCTGGTTTTCGAGTATTTTTATCAAATATAAATCCAAGATATTTCACAGAAGTTTCGAAGAATTTGCATTTGTCTGGTCTTAAGTGAAATCCGTATTGTTAAATTCGATCCAGCACAGAAGTAAGATGATGCAGAAGTTACTCTTGGGATGTGCCTGTAACGATAATATCATCGATGTAGGCAGAAACTCCTGGCAATCCTGTGAGCATTGTATCCATAGTTTGTTGGAATATTACTAGAGCTGACTCCAAATCAAAGGCGGTTAAATTGAAATAACCCCTTGTAGGTGTTAATAATGAGAAGATTTTTGGAATCTTCATCAACTTCCATTTGTAGATATGCATCTGCAAGGTCCAGTTTTGCAAAACAAGTTCCACCATTGAGTCCTCCAGTACAGGTAGTGGATACTGATGTGTCTCCAGTCTGTCATGTCCGTGCTGAAGTCCGCACATACTTTGCCTTCTTCACAATGACAATAGATGCTGCTTTAGAGGTAATGTTTTACCTCTAATAAAATATATTTAATAAAGAACACAACACGAAATGAATAACAAAACTTTTTTCAACAATGAAAACGGGAATTTATTTCACAGCAGAAAGTTGACTGCTGTAGAGGAAGAAGGAATAAAAAGTTCTTTTTGAAGTCTGTGTCGGTCAGTTGGTATATTTCCTGCGTCGCCCCCAATTATTAGCAGTTGTCTCCAGTGGAGGCCGTCGATGCTAGGTAAAGGGGTCCAATGAACAGGGGACGAGAGAGGAGAGGTGTTGTTTGGCTGGTTGTTTTTTTGTTTTTTTTTTAAGTTTGGCTCTCTCTTCGTTGTATGGGTTGTCCGAATGGAAATCCTTGTCTCTGAAAAAGGGTCGTCTTTTGTTTTTCTTTTTCTTCTGAAATGATACTCCTTTTCTCTAAAGGCTATTTCTTCATCCGTTCTTGGCAAATAGTTTAGCCTTGTTTGGTGTTGACGAGATGACCTCAGGTTCATTGATGATGGTTGGGATAGAACGCACACTTCTGTTCAGGATCCTGTTAGGTATTTGCCAAAACTGGTGGGAACCAAGCCGCTGATCAGCTACTTTGAATTTAACAGGCTGAACATATAGCTCTCTTGCATTTTTTATTAATCTTTTACAGTGGTTGCCGGCAGTCCTGAAAGCAGCTTTAGTCTCAGTACATCTATTATGTTGGTAGCTATGGAAAAAGTGATTTCTGTGCGCGATGGCAGCAGTACATTCTGGGGAGAACCATGGCTGGCTGTTAGGTTTTTGTTGGAATTTTTTAGATGGTATGAATCAGGCCATACCTACAATTAACCATTTGGTCAGGTCTGATACTATAGAGGACACATCCTTTTTAAACATGGAACGCAGAGGTAGATCAGATATGAATGTACGAAAGCTATCCCAGTCAATCATAGAGTATCGATATACTGTACGGAGGAGAGGTACATCTGAAGACTTGTTGCATTTCATTTTTATCTTAACTGATACAACTGAGTGGTCGGAAGATTCCAGAGAAGATAGAATGGAACATGATACCCAAAACGGCTGATCCCACCCCCACCCCCCACTTCCCTTTGCACCGTTGAAGTCGATGTTGATAAAAAAATAAAATTCCGACAGAAAGAACAAACATTCAAATTACAATTAAAATAATACAAAAAAGAAATAAAATTTTACGATGAAGTCTCAAAATTAGACTTTCCAAAAAGGGAGAGAGGTCTCGTTTCCTTTAAAATAAATAAGAAAGGACTTACTTGAGGCTTCTGCAAGGAAAAAAAAAACATGCAAAGCAGAGTTCTGAAAATTCTTTTAATTTTTTTTTTCTTTTTTCTTTTCTGTCCTTTCATCGTCCTTTCATTGTCCTTAATAAAAACAAACGAAACTTTCAAACGTATAAATAGACTCCAAATTAAAATTCCTTTTCTCTGAAAAGGTTGTCCTTCTTCTCTTCAGTAAATTTTCCTTGAAAGACAAATAAAGAAATAAATTAATGTTCTCAAGTCAATCTGTCAACAGCTTTGACTCTTCAAAGCTGTTGACAGATTGACTTGAGAACATAAAATAAAAATAAAAAATGTTACAGGCATTGTCAACGCATTATCCTTTCTGATGAACGGAGTATACCAGAATACTTCAATTTCAAACCGTTCCATTAAGAGCTCTCTACTCTGAATAAAGTGGTTCAATAAATTTGTCATATGGTCTCCGATACAACAAAATCCCAGAAAACAAGTCTTGCTCTCAAAAAATCCTACCTGTAACTGATTTGAAAGACTTACAAAAAAAAACCCCGGATTGCTGGAACTGTTTCCAATCACTAACAAACTTCTTTCATTTTTCAGAGATCAGCACAAGCGAAAGGGAGGGTGAGAAATTTCCATGAGAACTTAAATGATAAAAAAGGAGAGAGTGACACGCACACCTACACCCCCCCCACACACACACACACAGAAAGTCCATTTCGTTTTTATGACTGCTGGACAAAATATGGGGCCAAGAGAGAAGGGAAGGGGTAACATGTTAGCCACAGGCTAAGCAACATTGCTAACCTCCCTTTGTACTGCTGAAGGCGACATATAAAAGAATAAAATTCCAACAAATGGGACATTTCTAGCTCTCTAAGTTTTAATGAATTTGTCTCCACAAGCGTATTAAAAGGCATTTCCACCATCCCTGGCTTTAATTTATTACTAGGACTTAAACGGTTTAATATTACCTTGGAAAAGAAGGATTTCTGACTACCCGTGTCTAGTAGACAATAGTAATATACCAAGAAAACTAGTGACAAAGCACTAAAAACTCAATTACCAGGGTTAATCCTCACCTGGTATTGCTGAAAAAATCCAAGCATTAGGCGGAGGGGAATAACATGTTCCTCGGGTGAGGTACTTGCCAAGAGAATGTCATGTGTAGTTATAGTCAAAGTCACTCACTACTTTATCCATGAAGTGCTGAAAGGTACTAGCCGCGTTTCGCAAACCGAAGGACATAGTTAAAAATTCAAATGCTCTGAATGGAGTTGTTACTGCAGTCTTGGGTATGCCAACTGGTTTCACTGGAATTTGATGGTAAGCCTTAGCTATATCTAGTTTAGAGAAGGTCTTACAACAATGCAGAGAGGAAGCAATATGTGGGATTGGGTAATGATCAGGTACCATCATGACATTGAGTAATCAATTATCCTCAGTCTGACGCCAATCTCGGTCACGTTCCGTGACCATATGCAAAGGGGAAGCTCATGGACTGGTTGAGGGGCGTATTATTCCCAGCTGCAGTTGAATAGTTGAATTCTGCCTTCACTGCCTTAAGTTTATTATCAAGGAGGTGGCAAGGCCGTGACAACGCAGGTGCACCTGTGATCTTGATGTGGTATTTTGTTTTGTGAGTAGATTTGCTCACCACAAAATTCAAGTTTGTCAACTCCAGGTAGGAGTGTAATGAGGTCTGGTATGGGTTGTCAGCAGCGGCAATAAAAAATACTGGGCTGATAGAGGAGACAGTTGATTTCAAACCAGAAATGAAAAGTTCCGTATTTGCATGTATCAGCCGATGTCTGCACGTATCCACTATCAGGTTGAAGTAGTGCAGAAAATCTGTGCCTAGTATGGGTAGGGCAAATCAGCTACAGTAAAGACCCACATAAAGTCTCTACATAACTCCAAGTCCCGAGAACAAAAAATTTGTACATGGGAATAGAAGTGATTTACCACTTAACAGTGTGATTCGCGACAGGCGGCTTCTCGCTGAGGAATTTCAGTGGCCATATTCTGCAAGCTGCTCCCGTATCAACCAAACAGAGATCGGAAGTCTGTGATAAAATAGGCACAAATCTTGTAAATATCTCGTGGAGAGCCTGCCGTGCTCAGCTCCCCAGACCTTAGTTTTCCTGGTTCGTGAACGAACAGGGCATTTTACACCTTCGTGCCTCCACACAAAAGTGACTGTGGTAGGAGCACAGTTTTGACTTGTTTGAGTGGCAGTGGTGGTGACAGTAGTGGCGTGAAGATAAGGAGTTAGTCTGGGGCATGTGTGTGACTACCGCTCCAGTTTGCAAGGTTTTTTTTTTTTTTTTTTTTTTACCTCGTGAGTGAGGCTCTCAATGGCTTTTAAAATATCCACGAGTGGTTGGTTGCCTACTTAAGTGAAGGCAAGATGTCTTTAGGCTGTGACATTATTGCAAAGGCTTGCAGCAACTAATATACATTAATATATATATATATATATATATATATATATATATATATATATATATCCATAGACCAAAAAATCAGCTACCCGAAATGCAAAAAGGAAGTGAGGAAAAAAAAATTCTAGTGCGAGATGAAAATAAGAGAGAAAATAATTAAGCCAAAAAAAAGATTGCAATAAATTAAAATAGAATATACTTTTAAAAGAACAGTAGTAAAAGATTGTTTTTTTTTTTCTGTTTTTGTTTCTCTTTCAAGTGAAGTGGGATGAAGTGAGGTACTTACGAGTTTTTGTCAGCCAAAGGAGAAAAAAATATTTGTAAAAATGTTTTTTTATAGAAAAAGTTCTCTTTCTGTTTCATTTCTTCTCTAACGACTCACAGTTGAATATCTTTTTAATTAAAGGTGGGATATGCTCACACCCCCAAGTCTGGTAATTAAAATGTTTTAATTTTAGAATATTTCATTTCTTTTTGTTATGGGAAATCCCACACTGGTTTGCACTTGGCAGAATGAAAGAAAAACAACAAAAATCACAACAGGCTCACCTTTAAAGATCAACGAAAACAGTATTAAATTAAGATGATCCCACATTGCAAAAAGATGCGCTACCTGTAGCTATCTGCTCGATAGAACAAGTAACAATCAAAACTGGTAACAGTTCATGGATTTCTTTGGTAGTTGCAAGATTAGATTCTCCATGTAGTTCAAAGAATTGTTGCAGCTGGTTAATGGTCTTCAAGTGATGCCTTCCAGGATGAATTAAGGTAGTCATCTCTGGAGTTAACAGTAAATTTGCGTATGGGGAGTCAAACTGTAGGCTTCAATAATCGTCTCGGAGAGACATTAATAATATATGTGTGACCTGATGGGACAAGGACAACGCCAGGAGGACCTTGCTATTGGATTGAAAGACAGCCTGTCTCCTGGGTGGTCCCTTTAACATGAATACAGGAGATTTCACATGGTTGAATCTGAGGATGATGATAATGGTGATGATGATGATGGAAAGAAGGAAGTTGTTTTTTAACAGATATTCAAAATGATCCCCCCCCCTCCACACAAGAATGGATAATCGAAGGGTGTCTGCTCATGAAATAGAAGTCATAAAAATAATTCCCAAGCAGGACAGGTTGAGACTTATGTTAATTAACCGACCACCAAGGGAATGAGATAATTGCCGTCAAGTGGCTAGAGTGAATGGAAATTGGCCATGAAAACCAACTTAAGGATACGACAGCTGATAATGAGACTATAAAAGTAGCCAATCCACGGGACATTTATTGCTTTTACCGAAATAATAATTCTGTGCAAGGACCGCCAGCGTCACTAAGGAGAGAAAAAAAAACTTTTTTCTTTCTCTTCAATAATCTTAGAGCCCTTTTTTTTTTATTTCTTTTTTTTTCTTCTGCGTTGGGTCATTCAGAGGTCGGTGGGAAATACTTGAACCTCCCTCCACCCCCACCCTTGGGAAGCGGACGTAACTGGACTCACAAAAAGGACAGCTGCTAATTGGTGAACAACCATTTGGAAACATATTGAGGGGGGGGCGGAGTTACAGCTGACCGATTCTAATATAACGTTAAGTGAAGACATTGAAATGGCACTCTGCCACGTGTCTTCGCCCCCCTCCCCCTCCCTAACTACCACCCTGGTTGAAACGCACTTCTGTTTTGTTTTTCTAAGTTGAACTTTTTTCCCAAGTGTAAACGATAACAGACAAAAAACTTTGTTAGTGAACGTCAGCCTAAAAAAAACTGAGTGATTTGTAAAATTGAAGGCAATAATTATTTTATGAAAAACAAGTTAATCCTTGACTTCTTTTCTTTGTTTTGAAAACACCATTGTTTAGTGTAGTCTATTTTCAGACCAGCCCTGTTGACAGGAAGCCAGATCAAGGTTGGAAACAAGTGAGCGGACCATGGCGACAGGGACAATTCCTGATACGGAGACAACGGTGATTCACAGGAATCAGCGCCAGTTGCACCTTTCTTCAAGCCTGTGCATCTGTGCCGGCTTTGTAGGAGTTACATAAGAAGAAAATTTCGTCCAAAGTAGAACCACAATGTGCCAATGATGCTATATTTCGCCCAACGTTGGGGATAAATGATTACAAATGAAAGTAACATTTCACCCCACATCAAGCAGAGAAAAGGACTTTTAGTTAATAATGAAGACAAATGTTAAAATGAACATTTAATAAACAACTTTGTCATTTTCGTTAGTAGCGTTAGTAGATGAGAGAAAAAGGATTCTAAGTTGAAGTGTTCTTGTGTAAAGATAGAATTAATATCATGCCGGCTGGTTAAGGAGAGAATCGTTCAGTTCCGTTTACACGTGTTTATAGCTAGTAGTCGCCTGAATGAAGGAAGGTTGTTGTCGTGTGTGTGTGTATGTGTCGGTTCTTTAGCATGATAAAGAATGTTTGTTTTGATACAGCACGTGGAAATAAATGTGAGTTTGAAAGGTCGCCATGTAAGCTTATAGTACTCACGTTCTGCCTGAGGCCAAAGCCCAGGCGAAGCTTGCTCCCAGGCAGTCAGGATCAAAGAGGATTGAGAGTTTCATATATCGCCTTTTATATACTCGGTCACGTGATTGAGAGCTGGTGATTGGACAAGCCAGGGGGAAATGGATTTCAAATCTCGAGTCAAGAGAATTAGCTCCTGCTTATTCGTAGTGTCGGCTGCTACAGAGGCATTTGAATAGAGTCTTTGTCAGCAATTTCATCCGAAAATTTTCGCATTGTAGATTAACAATTCCAGCATATTTGACAAAATCGTCTGTAGCATTTTTCTTTAATTTCAAACAGTTGTAACGAATCAAGATGCTGACTCACCAAAAATGTTTAATTTCAATGACAGCAAGGGGGCGGGAGCTGGGGATCGGTCTGCCCCGGGTGGCACGTGCCAGGGGGCGGCATTTTGAGAGAGTAAAAATAAAAATAGAAAATAGAAAAAATAACTAAAAATAAATAAAACCTAACAAAAAATCTGAAATTTTATACCAGAATGAGTCTTTATTAAGATTGTAAAAATATCAGAACTTTTGGAGGTATCGGAATCGGAAAAATGTGTCCCTAATTTCCGATTCAAAACCAATTTTAAAAAAAATTTTAACTTAATTATTCATTATTACTAATGATAAATATTTATTGTTTGTAAATTATCACTAAAACTAAAATGATAATTGTTATGTAAAAGCAAACCCTCACCACTGCTCTCCCTAGCCCTCTCCTCTTTCTACATAACTTTCCTATAAAAAGAGGAGGATTTCTCATTAGATGGCCACTCAATAAAGCTGTGATTACACTTAGTTCTGTGTCATCTTCATACTACTAACCCATGAATGTTATATGGTGGCAGCACGTTTATGGAATTCGTATCATCCAAGAAGAATGACAGATTGTCAAATAACGTGTAAGCAGTATTCCTTTCAGCTTTAACTTCTGTTTTTTTTTTGTTTTATCGCTCGGTCACTCCCACATGGATATATTAATGGTGTACTGCTCACCTCTACAGTCTGTTATTATTATCATTATTATTGTTATCGAGTTGCTGTTGCAAGTGATTCTTGTCTAAACTTTTTTTGTCTCTGCATTGATTAATTTCCAAAACAGAGCACATCTGTCTCACAGCGATATCGACCGAAGAAAATATGACAACTGCAACTAATACTGTCTCCTTGATATGTCCAGCTTACACATCAAGGCCCCAGAATGACTCATATTTAGTGGGAATAAAACAGACTCCTGGAAAATATTTCATAAACGATGGTCAAACTACTTGTTATTGACAGGTCTGGACCATAAACCATGAGAAATTCAGGTTGCTATACTTGAGAACTGCCTGGGCAATGGCGCTATGAACATATACCAGGGCATGTAGTTTGACACCCTGGAGTCTGAGCACACACTATGGAGGGCATACTACAAGCACTGGAGAAGTATTCCGTCAGAATTCTCAACAAAACTTATGATAGATTTGCGCTCCACCAAAGGAAATAGGGTGAGGGGGTGCCTTTAACAAGTTCTACAATAATCTAAGTGTTGAATCTATTGAAGACGTGAAATTTCTGCACTCGAGGCAGTGACTCACTTGTGCAGGACCTGATTGTAGGTGTCCATGACCAGTTAACCAAGCAGAATATGCTAAAAATACAGAACCTTACTCTACAGAAGTGTGTAGATATTTGCAGAGCAGCTGAAATGGCCTCAACCCACTGTTAAGAAATGGGACTCTATACAGCCCAGATGATGAGAGTACGTGAAACCAGTCTAATGAAGGAACGAGTCTCCAAAAGAGAATGCCTATTTTGTGGCTACACACACATGCACCAAAACGCAGCAGATGCCCAGCCCATGGTAAACTGTGCCATGTATGCAACAAGAAGGCACACTTTGAGTCCAAGTGTCCCAACAAAGACAGAATGGCACAAAAACAAAGACAACACATGAACGAATGAAAGTAAGAAGCGTGTTGCAACTCCACCATGAGTACCTCAACTAGACACATCATCATCAGAGGATGAAGAATACACCCACTGGGTGAATGCAATAAACCCTCCAAAGACAAAACAGCCAAAAGAGGTCAAATGCCTTATGCCTCTGAATAAAAAAAAAAGTTGTTTTCCAGATTGACACATGGGCATCTATTAATATTCTCCCTGAAAAGTTTGCCAAGAGGATGAAACTCTATAAAGGAGTCTTATCAATGTGGAACAAATCTCTGATGAAACCACTCAGTGCATGCAGAGAAAAAAACAAAAAACAAAAGAAAAACACAACAAACTTACTCAGTAGAATTTGTAATATTTAAAAATGAAGATGACTTCCAACCACTGCTTCGTTTATGAGCAAGCATACAAATAGGCCTTGTGGAGGTAAAATAGAACTTCCACCATGTCGCAGCATTCAACATAGAAAAAACTGTAAGGAGGTGTTTGATGATCAACTCAGCAAACTGCTGGGTGTTGCCACTCTCCAGCTCAAGCCAGATGCAATACCAGTTGTAATGCCTAATCAGAGAATACCTATAGCCATACGTTCTGAACTGAAAAAGGAGTTAAGTCGACTAATTAGTAATTAAACCAATAGAAAAACCCACTCAGTAGGTTAGCTAAATTCTTATCACAAGAAAAATGTGACAATGAGGATATGCCTGGATCCTCATGAGCTCAATAAAAATAAAGCACTGATACGAGAGCACAACACCAATTCTTGAGGATGTCCTTCATGACATGAGAGATGCAAAAATATTCACAAAAGTGGACCTTTTATCAGAATATAGGCATGTTGAGCTCGATGATGCATCCAGTGACCTGACCATCTTTTAGACATGCTGTAGGCATCGGTTACCATTTGACCTGAACTCCTCAGCAGAGATATTCCAAGAAAGAAAGCTGAATGAACAGAAATGCTAAACAATAGGAGTAAAACTTAACCCAGAAATACAACTATACACTCCAATATAAGTCAGGGAAAGATATTCCTTTGGCAGATATGCAGTTACGAATACCAAAAAGCAAGCCAGAGTTGTAAGAAATAACGTTGTGAATAATCTGGCAATGCAACTGATACAAGAATAAAGGCTCGCAGAGATTCGCTAAAAGACAGTTGAGAACTCCAAAATAGAGGGTGGCTGGATGATAAGGAAAGCCTGCCTAACTTGATCAAACTTTTCTTTAATTACCGAGATGGACTCACTGTACAAGATGAACTAATACTGCAAGGACAGAGAATTATGTTATGCAGACCGAGATGAAACAAAAAAGCACATGCCAGCCACCTAGGCATAAAAACATGTCTGTGAAGAGTGCAGACCTCATATTTTGACCAGGAATGTCTAAAGAGATTAGACAATACATTGAATGTCTAAAGAGATTAGACAATACATTGAATGTCTGTGACACCTGCACAACCTATGCAGACTGCCAACCAGCAGAAGCATGTAGCAGCAGACACTTGCTACATCACAGGCAGAAACTAACGAGTGCCGGAACGACCTTGGCAACAAGTAGCAGCAGACCTCCTATCATGGGGAACGAACAACTATCTGATCATAGTGGACAGACATAGCAATTTCTTTGAAATTGACAAACTGGATACACCCACATCAGAAGCTATGATTGAATGCATGAAAGCACATTTTGCACACCATGGAATTCCAGAGGTACTGACATCCGACAATAGTCCTCGATTTTCGTCATACACATTCAGAAAATTTGCAAGGAAATAGCTGTTCAAACAGTATCGCCAGGCAATAGCCAAGTAAATTGTGCTGCCAAAGCAGCAGTAAAAATCACCAAAAGCCTCTTCAAATGCAAAGTGTCAGAAGATCTATTCTTAGGGCTGTTGAACCTATGCAACGCACCAACTGAAGGACTAAGCACCAGCCCAGCACAAAGACTTTTTAGTAGACGGACAAGGTCAATAGTGCCAGCTGTTGAATTTAAACTTAAGCCTCTCTAATCACTACTACTACTACTACTACCACTACTACTACTCAACGGATGAAGTATGGAGAAAACAGGAGAGGAGGCTTAAACATAATGAGACGAGGAAGGAGCTGAAAGGCCTCAACGTCAACAATATTCGAGTCCAACCATCCAATCCCTACAGAAGAGAATGGAGGGAAACAACAGTCTGAAAACAAATGATTGGTAGGTCATACGAAGTAGAAGCAAGAGACGGACAACTATACTGCCAAAACAGGTGATTCCTGCACAAAACGCCTGAGTCAAAACACTCCTTCCCAGGATACCATCAGGCTACACACACAGCTGATGCTCACCCTCAGTCCAAAATACAGCCTGATAGACCCATACTACAAAGAGAAAGCATTGCACAGGAAAACAAGTCGGCTGAAGAAAGCATTTATGAAAGGAATGAAAGCTGACTATGCATTCAGGATGCATTATTTGAAAACCTGGACGCTGTAACGAATGAACAATCCACCCTCCCCCAATGTTGCCATTCAAAACACTGTCTCTATCCCTTCCATCTAAGAAGTAAACAAATGAACAAACACCCTCCCTGACTGGTGAGTGGGGGGGGATGTTACATATAGTTATATGTAACATCCCCCCCCCCAGTCAGGGAGGGTGTTTGTTCATTCCTCACCACTGCCATCCCTAGCCCTCCCCCCTTTCTACATAACTCTCTTATAAAAAGAGGAGGACTTCTCATTGTAAGATGGCCGCTCAATAAAGCTGCGATTACACTTAACTCTGTGTCGTCTTTATTCTGATCCTAACCCATGAGCGTAACAATAATAATAATATCAAAGTAAATATATTTTACTTGTAAAACAAAGACAAAAAAAAACATTTTTCATTCCATTGTATTTGTTAGGACGAATAAACATAAAGGAGAGAGAGTAACGACGAGACATCTTTAAGGTACAAGAAGCCATTTTTATTATATCCCAAGGGACGTAACTCGTACAATTAAAAATACAAAACAAGATGAGATAATCCATATCTTGACAGTAACATTACAAAGAAAACAGTTGATTTACATGTTTAGAAAGATGTTGAAAAATTCAACAAAACATTTTGTCAAAAAAACATACTTTCAAACATTACTGGTAATTAAATGATGCAACAGAAAATTACGTAATTTTGGAATTGTAGAAACATTAAGCAACTACCGAATGAAAATCGACTGAAAACAGATTTGTTACGGTTTCAAAATCACCGTCCCCATTTTTCTTTGTTCGTCACTCCTACTGTTTCTCTTCACTTTCCCTCCTCTTAAACAAAGGGCGCGATAGGCTAACACTAGTTAAACGTATAAACATATCCGGGTTCAGTAAATACATTGACCGTTCCTTTCTCTTTTCATCATCGATTTTGCTACGCATGTTGGAATTCAAATATATTAACAAAACGCCAACAAAACAGGCAATTGACTTTTTACTTTTTAGACGAAATTAATTTAAATGGAATCAACAAATTCACAATCTACTTCTGATTGCATAAATTTCGTTCTATAATGAATTAGAATCGTTTGTTTGTCGTATTGGGAGTAGCGCCTATAACATCACGCTGGCCAAATGAATACAGCTCGTTTCGGCCCAGTCAGGTCAACTTGACCGGGGAGTGAAGCGACGACTGATGCTACCAGTCACGTCGACAAAATCCACCAGCGCGGAAGGATTCTAGCAATGACAGCAGCCATCTCAGCAGCAGTTCAAACAGCCCTTATCAGGGCTAATAAGTTTTTCCACTAATGCGATTCACTACTGCTTGCCTCCTGAGACCCACCAGCAGCGAACTTCACTTCCAGCTCACTCCAGCGGCTTCCTGCTCATTCCCGCAACCTTCCATCCCTTGGTATCTCCAGCTCGCTCTAGCTTCCTCCTGCTCTTCTTTGCCTTTCTGTTGTTTACCTTTTGCCTGCGTCTACCTTGTTAGTTATTGGGTCGATTGTCTCCAGACCACTGGCCCTGCAACAGATTTTATGATCATCCTATCGGGGCATATACTTTTAAATAGGAACCAAGCGCTACACCCAGTGGCGTAGCATTAATTTTTGCCGCTCGGGGCGGTCGTAAAATTTGCCGCCGTCCCTGGCAAATAATTACCTGTTTTGCCCCCCACCTCCACCCCGCTGGCATATAATTACATGTTTTGCGCCCTTACTCCGCTGATATATGATTACATGATTACCTGTTTTTCCCCTCTTCACTGACATATGATTACTTGTTTTTCCGCCTCACTGCTGACATATGACAACCTGCTAAAACTTTCAAAATTTCAAAAAGCCCTCAAAATATTTATTTTCATTGATCATTACACAATTCCTCCTTTTTTTAGATGTTAATTTAATTTAACAATTTCTTTTCAATAATTTGAATGATAATAAGTATGTAAACATTAATCTGAAAGGAATTATGTAAAAGTTAATATGAAACAAAAGAAAACAAATATTTTTTAAACAAAAACGTATTATTCAAATTATGAAAAATATGTTAAATTAAATTAATTGGCTACACAAACAAATATAATAATAAATTTAAATGAGAACATTTGAAAATCCGAAAATGTTATGAAATGATAAAATCATTTTTATTTACTTTTTTGTTGTTGTTAAAGTCCGAATTTTCTCCAAATAACATAGCTGTATTAAAGAGAGGATAGTCCGATGCAGTTTTCTTTTCTTTTTCTTCATAATGTTATTATTAAGAGGTCGAGCCTCTCAAAGAGAAAAAAAAAAACGTCTTGTGCCCATGGTTTTTAAAATTCGTGTGTGTAATCTCTCGGTTTAAGCAAGAAATTTAAGAAATGGAAAGTCACACATTTTAGAAAACATTTTTTTTTAATTAAGAATATTTGAAATTTGAATTTATAAATTTAAATGAGAACTTTTGAAAACATGAAAAGGTTAAGAAATGATAAAATCATTTTAATTTACTTTTTATTGTTATTATTTCCGAATTTTCACACACAAAAAACATGGTTGTATCTAGGAGAGGATAGTCCGATGTAGTTTTCTTTTCTTTTTCTTCATAATATCATTATTAAGAGGTCGAGCCTCTCAAAGAATTTTCACACACAAAAAACATGGTTGTATCTAGGAGAGGATAGTCCGATGTAGTTTTCTTTTCTTTTTCTTCATAATATCATTATTAAGAGGTCGAGCTTCCCGAAAAGAAAAAACGTCTTGTATCTATGCTTTTTGAAATCCGTGTAATCGCTCGGTTTAAGCGCGAAATTTAAGAAATTTGCTGTTATTAATAATGTTTCAATCCTTTTAAAAATAGTTTAAAAAAATGTTTTTTAAATAAATGTATTTATTAATTTTCAATTAATAAATACATTTATTTAAAAAAAAATTTAAGGAAAATAAGGATATAAATTTATTCAAGTCGGTTGGAAATTTACAAACATACTTTTTGCGCTTTTTTTCGGCAAAGTTATCAATAACTCTATCAAAATTCACTTTATCGACACGTTCCCTCTCTATGGAGAGGATTGTCAAGTCTGTTAGTCTTGTCTGGCTCATTTTTTATTGAAGGTAATTTTTTATGAGCTTTAACTGGAAATGCTAATAGCTCAGGTAAGGAAAATATGCAGCAAGATCACAATATTAGGTGCGGAATCCCAAGGTGGTATCTCTGTATAAAGTAAAAAATTTCAAGAGGTCCATTGATTTTGTCTTTTCCTGAAGCTTTCACAAAATACTGCAATCTTTTGCTTTCGGCAAAGAATTTATCTTTTTATATATCTTCGTCAACTTCACCGAGCTGACAATTATGATTATCATCAAGCAGATTTGACGGTGTAAAAAAAGCGTATTTACTTGCAAGATTGTGAACTTGTTGAAATCTGCTAGATATTTCTTCAGTCAATCTATCTATGACAGACAGCATTTCCCGTCTCAACTCAGTATCAAACACCAGTGCTGCATCAGTCAATCGTTCACCACCCATTCGTTTCTTTTTACGGATACGATGTTCCATGCTTTACCCCTATTTCAGAGCAGAGTTTTTTGACTCGTCTATTGCAATGTCCACCATCTTTTCTCTATTCTCTAGAAGGCAATCTCTCAACGCCGTCAGCCTAACAGAACTTTGTTGAACATCCATCCCCTTTTCTTGAAGATACTTCTGGGCATCATTGATTTCTGGGAGAATAGATTTCCAAAGGCTCAGAAATAATAGAAACGGAAACGACAATACCGAATTGAGAATTAAACATGCATCTGATCTTGTGGTCGCATTTTCCCCTTCTGTGAGCTATTCCAGGACAATGACGACTTTCAATAATTTTTACCACAACATTTACAGCATCTGCTCGACTACTCCGTATAATTTCCACAGTACGCTTGAAACTTAGGCCGGTCAACTGAATGAAGACGTCCCAGCGATGTGTTGATGCAGAAAAGAACGAGAATAACCGGTCCAGTATGCCAAAAAAAAAAAAAAAATGTGACAGTGAACCGCTACAGAAGCGGCATGTACACAAGCCAGATTTATTTAATTTGAAATTTAATTTTTTAGCGACGTCAACATCAGCAGTGCAGATGGAGGTGGTTGGGTGTCAGCCGTTTTTGGCCAGCCTGTAAAATTCACCTAACCCCTACCCTCCTCCTTATCCTGGCCTCGGCTAGCAGTCGTTGGAAACTGAAGGACCTTTCAGCTGGCGAATGTGTGCGTACATCTGTCTCTGTCTCTGTCTCTGTTTGTCTGTCTGTCTGTCTGTCTCTCTCTCTCTTTCTCTCTGTTAATGCCTTTCCTTTTTTCTTGGTAGCCATCAGCATTGCTTAACGCTGATTGGTTGGGCTGTGAAGACAATTCCAAGAAACTTTCTTCTGCCATTTTCAAATCAGTTTCAAAGAAGACATCGGAAAGAGAAGTCTTGTTTTGGAATTCCGTCGGGCCAAGCGAGCAACGTAAAATTCTTAACCGTCCTTAGGGGTGGGAGGCCTTTATTGATAGGTTGAAATTGGTGTTTCAAAAAACACCATTTCTTGAAGACGTTAACGCCTTTCAGAGAAAGGAGATCGACGTAATAAGAGTGACAGAGCCTGTCATTATGTGACACTTACGTCACTCGCGTGTCGTCTGGTGGTGGAACGCTCCCCGATCGTTGGTCTCCGCGTCTCCTTGATGAGAATGTCAGCAGCCAGTACCTCGTCGAGCGTTTCTGCAATCATGCAAAACAAATTAAAAAAGACAAGTCGATATTTGTTTTTTTCTCTTATGCAAAATTCCTTGTTATTCATAAAAGGTTACAATCGTCGTTTCGTAATTCGCTATTAAGTTAGGGACTGGCCGTTTGTTAACTGCAAAGTTCTTTCTTTTTCAATAAAAACTAAATAGCTACGTGACAGGGTCAATCGATGAGGCAGTCGGTTTTTTCGCTCGTTCGAGCCCAGGAGAGCAGATCTCTCTCTCTCTCTCTCTCTCTCTCTCTCTCTCTCTCTCTCTCTCTCTCTCTCTCTCTGTCTGTCTCTGTGTGTCTTGCACTCAAACCTCGCTGCTTATATTGTGGGGGCGGGAGCTATATCTTCTTCCTGATCGTCTTCTTTTTTTTTCTCTCATTCGGCCCTTTGGCCAATCAGGATGCCGGAACCGCTGTCACTCAAATCTTCACAAGGTGGCCTATGCCCAAAAAAGGGGCTGTTTTTTCTTCTTCTGTTGGCAATCGAGTAGAATACGCGGACCCCCAATCTCAGCCTGCGTGTGCCTAATGGAATTTGACGGACCATTAAAACCAGAATGGTCTCGTTCAATTAACTTTGAGAGATCATAAAAATGAACCAAATCCAACTCCACAAAGGCCACGTGTCTTTTCAATAGAGGCCACTTACCCACCAGGGAGCAGCCAACAATGGTGCTTTGTAAATTGGAATTTCATTGGTATCCCTCCGCCACCCACGCATTTGGCGATCGACGCGTGTTTGTCATGGTCAATTAGCGTTCACCGCTCTCTTGGCCAAAAGAAGTATCCTTCACAAATACCATTCTGGCCCTATCTACCTTTTTTTCCTTTTTATTTTTTTTTTTGTTTACAACTGGATTTTTTTTTCTACGCCTGTCGTCCGTCCCACCACTACCTCTTTTCTCGGTCGCATGTTACCTCTGTCAGTGTCTATCCCGTTGGGTGCATTTTGTTTTAAGTTTACTGCACCTTCGGGCCTGTCTCATTCTGCCTCCCTCCCCACGACCTGTCTTTTACATCGTAAAATACATCTTAACTCTTTCAGGTGAATTGTTTCTCAGATGGCTGGATTGCCAACTGCACTGACCGACTTAATGAGAGAGAAAGAAAACAATCGTAAATCGTGGACTAGCCCCTCTTTTCTAGGACATTTTAATCGCATGCAAAAAGTGATAACGTCTCTAGGAGTTTAAATGTTCGGTTTGGTAGTAAGAAATCAATAAAAACAAAAAAAAAACAGAACAAAAAAAAATAAAACAAAAACAACAAGCGGAACGAAAGGAAAAAAAGGTCTCTTGCTTGTTAGGTGAGTGTGGGTAGGTGTGTTCCCTCTTCTTTTGTCTCAGTTTGTCTTTGGTTTACAGGTGTAAGATGGAAGTGTCATGCAATTTTTCCTTTTTTTTTTCTTTTGCTTGCTGCGTGTGATCTCTCTTCTGTTTGTCTTTGGTCTACAGGCGTAAGATGTGTCATGCAATTTTTCCTTTTTTTTCTTTTTTTTTCTTTTGCTTGCTGTGTGTGTGTGTGTGTGTGTGTGTGTGTGTGTGTGTGTGTGTGTGTGTGTGTATAGGTGTGTTCTTTCTTCTATACTGATTCTCCTTCTACTTTCTTACAATTTTAAGAGTCATTTTGGGCGGCATCTGAACTGACTCATTCTCCGTTCTTTCCACCGCGTCTATCACAACCGGAGTTGTATCCGCTGGCGCCCTTCCTTTGCTCAGCTGCCCGGCCGTCTGTGCTTTAGTGGTGCGCACCCCCTCCGACGCCTTTCCCAGGCCCACAGTGCTATTCCCCCCAGAACTACGAGACCCACCAGAGCTCCTCCCACTGTCCAAGCCGCTCGCCCAACCATTCCTTGACCACTAGCCAGGTCTCCCCTCCTTACACTTGATAATCTCTAACCAGCCCACCTCTGAATAACTGAGAGCAGCCAAGTGCACCACCGGGCGAAGGTGTCATCAAGGTGTCATCCCGGTAACGGCGTATTTTGGCCAACCGGCAGGCCATTCCGCCCCCCCCCCTTCGCGCAATCATCGTCTATTAGCTTGCCAAACATTTCTATCCCTAATGCCGGGCTGACCCCCCCCAGCTGCCTATGTGTCGCCGCCATCTTGCTGGCATCTCGCCTTTCACTCCACAGCGGTCCTAACAACATGAGCCCGTCAGCAAGGGTGATATTGCCCATTCCTCTTCACTGAGGGCGGATCTCCTATTTTATTATCTCCCTAAACTCGAGATTATTATTTCTCTCACTCCCACTGGTAACAACAACCGTTTCTAGGTATACCGTGCTCACAAACGTACACTTTCTTGTGCATGAACTAGCCGTCAGTGAACAATAACTCCATGCCCTTTAGTGAAGCATTTTCTTTTCCGCCAGGCTGCTGGTCGGCTGGCATACCGCTTCAAATACCAGAGAGGGTACTCAGCCTCGCCCTCCATCGAGGCAGAAAAAAAAAAAAAAATTGACGGAGTAATTACAACCTCCTAGTATAACATACCTGACAATCACAGGTCCTCTTATGTGTCCCATCACTGGATTTACGCTGTCTTGCGCGACCAGTATATTTTCCAGTAACCTCGCAATATTTTTTCTCGTGTTATATTTCCCGTTTCCTCATTCTACCCTTTGCGTTCTTCTGTAATAGACAAAAACATCATAAAAGAACATCTACTACTGGAATTATTGCTTCCTTCAGCAGCCAGTTTTAGTTTATTTTAATACGTCGGCCTTACATGACCTCACCAGGTAGGGAGGTCACGATTGTGTTACGTGGCCTCCCTGGGCCAAACGGCCTTGTCGAGCAATATGGATTCAATTAGACATCGGTACAGCCCCCCCACCATTTCTTAGGTGAGGGTATTGTACACTTTTGGTCTTCAGAGGTCTTAATCCCATTTGTGTGTGTGTGTGTGTGTGTGTGTGTGTGTGTGTGTGTGTGTGTGTGTGTGTGTGTGTGTGTGTAAGAACGACCAATAGAAACCATTAACCACAGGATATTTATTAATTATTAAAAATTTTTTTTTTTTTTCTTAACTACAATAATTTTATTTAATGACTAATTTAAGATGGGCACTCAGCCTTCATGGGTTGGAATACTTAGGCAAAAATAGGTTTTCAAAAATAAACGATTCAGGAACCCGAACATACATCAATCAATAAAATAGGGTGCCACAATTTTGTTTTGTTTTCCAAAAAAAACTTTAAAATTTAATTCAGAGCCTCTTGGTCGCAACTACACACTAGCTTCCCTCCCAGAATTTAAGGTACACTCCTTTTTATCTTATTACTCCTCCCGTTTCCGCTTCCCTCTCTTCGCTTCCTCCCCCTTCCTTTTTTTCCCTTTTCCTTTCTTCTGGCACGTGTCGTATAATTTATGACCCCACTTGTTCCTTGCTTGTCCACTTTTTATTGCTATCCGTTTGATATGCTTCTAATTAGCGTCTCTTCCTTCTTTTTTTCTTCTTTTTTTCCTTTTCTTTTTTTTTCTTGGCCACTACGCGTGGCTGGCCGTCGGTATTCTCATCTTAATCACCCCCCCCCCTATCAGGGGTTAATTGCTTGTCGCCCCTTATTGTATCAGATTAACGACGTGAAGTGTTCCCACCTCGTCGTCTGGCTGATTTGTTTATTTATCTATCTATTTATCCACACATATACATACGTACACGCGCACACACATGCACACGCCCGCATACACCCACATACTTGGATCAATCTACTCCTCGATCGATTGCCCTATTGAAATCCAATCCTATCCACTCTGCAACGACCGAAGTCAGCGAAACGAAAACGGAGTAAATGTGGTACTCTGGTGGCTGCAAGGACCCGAACCAAGCATGTCGTGGTCAAGTCGCATCTCCACAGCGATTCACCTATCTCTGAGTGCTTTGCTTCGAGGTCAGTCTACCTCACTGTCACGCAGTCAAAATTCGAATTGCCCTCAGTGCCGTCGGTTTCGAATCCGACTGAGGTGCAAAAATATTTTTTTTTTCAAAAATCAATTCAACTCTCGGAAATTTATATCCCCATTTTTTTTTCTCGCTGCATACACAAAACACAACTCTCACAACAGCGTTCAACATCGCTACATAAAAATACAGCCGATATCCAGTTAAAATGTTTCGTCAAAGTTCACAAACTGCTCAATTACTTAAGCCTCCTCTCAAAAGTAAGTGCCGATAACATCACGTGGTTCTCTTGACAGTCCAAAACTGCTTCCCCACGATTTAATTATTACAGTTTTCTTTCAACTGGGAAATCTCAGGCCAAGCCTTTTTTTTTTCGACAGTTTAAATTCCCCCAAGACACTCTCGCTCAATACGCGACTTTCTCGTGCTAAATTACTTTCTCCGTTTGCCAATTTAATCACTGCGAGATACTTCTAAATTACTTATTGCTCTTTTCTGCTATTCAAGGCGCCCCCCCCCCTGAAGCTTTCCATTTTAGTCCTTTGCTACCTCCAAGGTCAGTCCGCGACACAATCTGCTAACAGTGCGAACACATGGGGGCCCTCCATGCATCCACAGAGAAAACAATTGCACCACATTTCAACCAGGAGATGTCGCTCCAAGCTCCCGTCTCTGTCCTACTGACCCTCACTGGTCCTTGGTGGAAGGACGTCACACTTCTCCTGGGACAGGGAGTTCCTTGCTCTTCTCAACGCCAGCCTCGGTTCACTTCTCCCCATTTGCTGGAGCCAGGAGATAGGTATTGGACACTCTTCATCCCATTCGCTCGAATCCTCAGCTGACTCTGCGGTCAACTGCCATTCAACTCTCTTTTCTTCATGAGTCGCGGCTACTCTTCGTGGCCTCCTATAGCTGGTGGAGTGGAACCCTGCAATTTCCTGTTCCAACTTTCCGTCCGTCTCTATATTTCTAGACTCTATAGAGGTTGTCTCACTTGTCTTAAACCGTCGCTCGGTGTCGTCCCTATAGTCGTCCGGAACTCTGTCCTCATCTTGCGTTTGACTACCCCCGGGATTCTTTATCTTTTTACCCATCTCCTTCATCCAAACTTGGTCACCCTGTCTTAACTGTCTAGTAAACACTGCCTTTTTTTTCTTCTTGACCTTCCTGGTCCTATTCGTCCTATCGGCCGTCGCCTTGGGGACCGTCCCTGATTCTCGGATCACTGGATCTGTAAGAGTTACTCCCTCCTCGTTGGCTGTATACTTCTCGATCGGGTCTATCTGAAACACCCTTACTTCCAGGCCATCTGTGCCGTCCACCTTTCCCTCACAGGACATGACTGTCCATGGGGGAGGACTGACGTCTCCCTCGGCCTACACGGGGTGAGGAGCGTATTCCATGCCCCCCAGTGGGACCTCCACACCTCCCACCGTCAGTGTAGCTCCCCTCGCCCTGAGCCAGTCTCCACCCAGAATCATCTCGCTACACAATCCGGACACAATACAGAAGGGAAATCTCCGCCTTTGTTTCGCTACTTGCACCGGCAGCCATACCTTCCCCATCACCGATATCTGGCTACCGTCGGCCTGACTGTCCGATGGGTATAATTTTCTCCCTCCCGCGACCGCATGATAGACTCCCGCGTTTATCAACGAGATCGATGCCCCGGTGTCGACTAGCGCCTCTACCCAGGTTGTCCCTACCACCACGCTACAAGTAAACAGGGACAGCACCTGCGCCCTTCTCTCCCGCTCTGGGGCTTCCTCCCAGTGTTCTCCCACCGTGGACATTGGGGTTGGCAGCAGCAGTCCCCTCCTGGTCTCGTCCCCCCTCCCGCTCTCCTCTGGAGGCATGGGACACTCTGGACTGCCTTTATACATCCCAGAGTCCTCCTTCCAGGCGTGACCACCCCTCGGGTGGGAGCGGTCCTCCCTGTGACTGGTCCTCCCACCCAGGCGGCTCTCCCAGAACTAGCAGTTGGTGGCGAGGTGGTCATCCCTGTTGCATGTCCAACCTGCGAGGTGTTTAGATTTTATGGGGGCCACCCTGCTCCTTACTGCCCCTGAGGAGGTCTTAGTTGGGGCGCCCCGGCCTGGTGTTCTTGATCCCCATCCCCGGTTTCCCGTCACACCACACCATAGAGCCTCGTGCCCAGACTGTCCACAACGGGTGCAGCCGGGACCGGCCAAGCGGCATGATCTCCCGAGAGCGGTGGGACACTCTCTCGACCGGTGGCCCTCGCCCCCACAGGTCCAGCACACAAATCCAGGCCGGCCCCGGACGAATCCTCCGGCCCCATATCTCATTCTGTTCTCCAGTTCCCTGCTCCTATTTTGCGACTTCTCCCCCATTATTCTTTTCTGCAACCACGCATAGTTCTTAGCTATTTTGCGTGCTTCCTCTAGCATGTGCGGGCCACTCTTTAACACCTCTATCTTGGTCGCTTCATCCCGCAATGCATCCACCATCGTGTCAACTAGCATTGCTTGGGTTGTGGGCATCTCGCAGTGTTCGGACACTGGATACACCAGGACACCAGTTCCTGAATGCGGTCGACCAGTCGATCCACGTCCTCCCCGTCGGCCATCTGTATTCGAGACAGCTCGCGCACCGCCTGCACCGTGGTCTTTTCGCCGGTGAATTTCCTCTTCACCTGATCGCGAAAATCAGACCAGGCTATGCTTGGGTTACTTTCCAAGCATTTGCATATATATTCCGAGGCCACCCCGGTTGCCCCGTCGCAGGCCAGCAGCACCATTTCCTTCTCTGTCAAACCATAGACTAATCTTTTCTTTTCTATGATCGCCAACCACTCCTTGACTCTCCTCGGGTCTCCCCCATATGCGGGTATGCTGGCCCCCCACAGTCGCCACTCCATGGTCATCTGCAGCTCAACAGTCTGCCCTGACCCCTCCCCCATCGACTGACCCGCCCCGAATCCCTCCTGAGAATGCATTGTCTTATTATATATTTTTTTCACCACTCCTACTGCTCCTCGCCCCCTACAAGGTTGAACAGCACCCAACACAACACACAGACAGCCGCTGAAACCGAACAAAGCATACAAAAGAGGGAACCAGCACAAAAAATGACTTACCCGGTCTGTTGCACCTGTTTTCTTCTGCAACTGGCGGATGGCTAACAAGCTGTTCAGACTGTATAGTCAGTTGACTAGAGTTCGTCGTCTGGCTTCACTCGTGGCGTTTTTTTTGTTTTTTTTCCTCTTTTTTAAAGATGTGCTTTAGTTTCGAATTTACTTTCTCTTTCTATTTTTCTTTTTTTTCAGTTTTGACTTTCTCTCTTTTTATCCCTTCTTGTTTTGTTTGTTGTTTTCCTTGGGTTAATTTTAACTTTTTTTCTCAGCGGTCTCGCGTATTCTGAAGACACGGGAGAAAGAATTATGCCTGTGGTTATTTTTTTGTTTTTGACGTGTTATCCTGGTCACGGCACCAGAAATGTGACGCTTACGTCACCCGCGTGTCGTCTGGTGGTGGAACGCTCCCTGATCGTTGGTCTCTGTGTCTCCTTGATGAGAATGTCAGCGGCCAGTACCTGAAATAGACTCGTCGAGCGTTTCTCAAATCATGCAAAACAAATTAAAAAAGACAAGTTGATATTTGTTTTTCTCTTATGCAAAATTCCTTGTTATTCATAAAAGGTTACAATCGTCGTTTCGTAATTCGCTATTAAGTTAGGGACTGGCCGTTTGTTAACTGCAAAGTTCTTTCTTTTTCGATAAAAACTAAATAGCTACGTGACAGAGTCAATCGATGAGGCAGTCGGCTTTTTCGCTCGTTTGAGCCCAGGAGAGCAGATCTCTCTCTCTCTCTCTCTCTCTCTCTCTCTCTCTCTCTCTCTCTCTCTCTGTCTGTCTCTGTGTGTATTGCACTCAAAACTCGCTGCTTATATTGTGGGGGCGGGAGCTATATCTTCTTCTGATCGTCTTCTTTTTTTTCTCTCATTCGGCCCTTTGGCCAATCAGGATGCCGGAACTGCTGTCACTCAAATCTTCACCAGGTGGCCTATGCCCAAAAAAGGGGCTGTTTTTTCTTCTTCTGTTGGCAATCAAGTAGAATACGCGGACCCCCAATCTCAGCCGGCGTGTTCCTAATGGAATTTGACGGACCATTAAAACCAGAATGGTTTCGTTCAATTAACTTTGAGGGATCATAAAAATGAACCAAATCCAACTCCACAAAGGCCACGTGTCTTTTCAATAGAGCAGCCAACAATGGTCGCTTTGTAAATTGGAATTTCATTGGTATCCCTCCGCCACCCACGCATTTGGCGATCGACGCGTGTCTGTCATGGTCAATTAGCGTTCACCGCTCTCTTGGCCAAAAGAAGTATCCTTCACAAATACCATTCTGGCCCTATCTACCTTTTTTTTCCTTTTTATTTTTTTTTTGTTTACAACTGGGTTTTTTTTTTCTACGCCTGTCGTCCGTCCCACCACTACCTCTTTTCTCGGTCGCATGTTACCTCTGTCAGTGTCTATCCCGTTGGGTGCATTTTGCTTTAAGTTTACTGCACCTTCGGGCCTGTCTCAATTATAATTATTACAAGCTGTTGACGAGAGACTCATCAACAGTGATTTATTTCTTTGTCCCCTTTTCTAACGGATGAAGAAATAGCAAGACCACACTTTTCAGAGAAAAGGAAAATTATTTCTGAAGAAGAAATAAAAAGAAACCAACTCTTTCGGAGAGAGGGAAGAGAAAAAGAAAGAAAAAAAATGATAACCCCTTTTTCAGAGAGCTTTATTTTTAAACTTTTGAAGGTTTTGTTTGTCTTAATAAAAAGAGACAGAGAAGAAGAGAGAAAAAGAAAAGAAATTTGAACCTCGCAACCTGCATGTTTTTCTTTTCAGAAAAAAAAGGAGAAAATAACTTTTTGTTGAAAGACTGAATTTGGAGACTTGAAAAAAAGAATATTTTCTATTTTTTTATGTGCTTTTATTTCAGCTTTTCTGTCAAGTAAGATTTGTGTTTTGTATTAGTTTTTTATTTTTTATTTCATGTTACTTACAGGTTTTTAAAACCTGAGCTTAGGAAAATATAACCAACCGTAACTATTTTCTTTAAATAAATTCGGATCATTTTAAACTCATTTCGGGTCGTTATTTCATTTGCTCATTTCTCTTTGCATTGCTTGTTTAATTTCCCCCTTTTTTTCCTTTAATTTGGTACCTTAAAAAGCGGATTTTGGTGACAACCCCAAAATTTCGACATTTTGCTTATATTTTGTCTGTCTTATGCGTTTACAAACTCAACATTCAGTGTAGTAAAAACTCCTGGGAACATATACCCGAACGAACAGTTGGGAATGACAACTACACTATTCACTATGACTACATAATCCCTACTGCTACATATCTTGAAAACGCAGCTGTTAAACCAGATATAGTGATTTGGGACAGAGCAAACAAAAATGCGACCATAATAGAGGTCAGTGTACCCAATGATACAGGGCTTAACAGAGTTGAGAGGGAAAAGATAACAAAGTATCAAGGACTTATGTATGATATGAAACGAAATTGGAAATTAAAAGACGTTTCAATTATACCAGTCATCATAGGAGCAACTGGGCTTATGAAAAAGAACTTTAAAAAGTACATAGCAAGCATACCCGGTGAACCAAGTGCAAGTGAAATACAAACGATTGCACTGAAAGGGACGGCTAGAATCCTGAAAAGATCTCTTGGTTGGACTCACTAAAATAGGGGTAAATGTCAGACATCTGGTTGGATGTCCCATCCCCTAGTAGAAAAAGTTTAAGAAAAATGAAAAAAAAAAAGACATAAGACATTTCTATTAAATTTCCATAATTTTGCTTATATCATATTTTGCTTATGTGTTTACAAAGTACATAAGATATTTTTATTGAATTTCCCTACATTTTGCTTATATTATTTCCTGTATCATGCGTTTACAAACGGTATAATACATTTACATATAATTCTAAGTTTTGTGTATCTATAAACTACACAAGATATTTAGCCTTTCGTTAGAACTCTTTCCCCATTGTTACCGACCACGTGGGGACTTTTAAATCTCACACTACTTAACTTGTGTGCGTGATGTGAGTACATACGTTGGTATCCCTCCCCTAAGGAAATAGTCCGTTTTTTGTCTTACTATTTTAGACTCTCTCTAAAAATTTATTTTGAGCAAGACCCATTTAATTTGATCCAGTTATTGGTTGCTTTATTTTCATTTTTGTATGTTTTATTTGAATTTTTAATTTTCTAAACTGCCCTTCACCATTTCCATTTGCACTGCCTAGTACTACGTCATATTTTCCCGCACTTTTTGGATGGCATCGTTCTCGTACACCTTCATTAGGACGCCATCTTGAATTCGTCGTTTTCAAAACGCAAATTCTTAAGATTTATTTTCGTTTGAATTTTCCCTTCTGTGCCTTTCAGTTGAAAATTTAATCATTTTTGTTTTAGAATTTTTCCTCTACAAATTTGCTATTAACCAATTTTAAATAGATATTTAAATTATATGCTAAAATTTCAATTCTCCTGTATTTGTTGCGCTAGCGGAGGAGCACGTGTAGCATTCAATGATATATTAAAAATTTTATTTGTAGATTGAATTAAAAGTATTTTCTAACTATTCTTACTTTGTGTTAGAATATAATTTTATTGACTAAATTTAGCACATTTTGTGTTCCTTAAATATACGTAACATTTCCTTATTTTAGTGAACCGGTATACTGGTTTATAGCACGTGCGTTTTGCGAGAGTTAAATTTTTTATTTACGTTAAGTTAGCTTAGTTTAAGCTGTAGGTTTCTTGAGAGACACTTTCTCCAAGACAATTTTAAATTGCCGGTAAATTTATTCTTCTACCGTGAATTAATTTCCCCCAAATATTAGCATTTCATTTCTATCAAATAAGTCACCTATTTTAGGGATTAATTTTATTTGATATCATTTCATTATAAATAAATGGAATATTGAATAATTTATCAATATTCTCTTATTGTGTCCGTTGAGAGCGCGTAAGTTATTTTTTTTTTTTTATATTCTAGAGAAGCTCAGACATATAGAAAAATATATTTCCTCTTTTGCCTCGTGTGTTGAACGAGAATTAAAAACATTATTTCTGTTAGCTTAGGTCTAAATTGTGAGTTTCTAGATTTTGGTTCTATCCTTGGCCAGAAGAGGGAAATTTCTTTGTACTTTTTTCAATTTGAATAATAGCGTTCTTTTTCCCTTAGTTAAGAAATTGAAAAAATTATTGTTCCTAGTAATAATAAGAAATTCTTCTGTAGATTTCTATTCAGAAGAAAAATAATAAAGTTCTTCTGCCCGTAGTGAAAGAAGAGAAAATACTTTATTTTTTCCGATAAAAAAAAATTATTATATCCTTTCGGAAGAAATATATATAGTTTCCTGTTAGAAGAAAAATTCTTCTGCACTTGTTAAAATAGAAAAATAATCCTTTTGTCCTCAGTCAAAGAAGGAAAAATTGATAGTTTTTATTTTAGGGGGAAAATTTTTGAAAATTCTGCTGCACTTTTGCAGTTAATATAAGAAATTTATTTCTGTCCTCAGTCGAAATTTATTTCTGTCCTCAGTCTTGAAGGATAAATTTCCTTTGGAGGTTATTTAATTTGTCCCAATCCAAAGTGCATCCTTGGAATTTGATTTTCTCCTTTGTTAAGCCCGACTTTGTATCCACTTACACCTTAGGGTGAATAATTGATAATTTTATTTGTATAATTTTGTTGTTTAAAATAACGCAAACCTCAGTTTAAGGCGTATTTGTTTTAACTGTCTATAGGAGTCAATTTACTTTTAAAATTTAGGTAGAATTCTGTGTGACATTTATTTGGCTTTAGTTTACATTTATTTAATATTTTTAAAGACCTAAGCATGTCTTCAAATTCTTCTTACCGTACATTGGTGGAGGAAAGGTCGTTTGCTATGGATACTATTATTCTACACCTCAGCTTTATGAGTTCGGACAAAAATTGTCCTAAAGTTTTCTTTTGACAAAATATGACTGAGATTAGAGAGGGCTTAGACACGTTTCTTAACTTGACTGAGTAAGTCTATGCTTGTTTTTCTCCTGAGACTGGATTTGGAATTTCTAGACGCGGATGCTTCTCGGGTAAATGCATTCCAGAATCGTGTTAGAGAAGCCATGCATAGTTTAGCTAGTGGTAAGCTAGGTGATTCTATTAGTATCCCGGTGCCTTTGATACACCGACGATAATGCCGGTCAAGGTTTCCAATCCGGAATCAGAATACTCGATTGCTGAGACCAACTCTCTAAGTACTGGAAAGTTCGGCTTAGTGAAGTCTAGAATTAATTTTGATTTTCTTAAATGGCAGCTTGCTGTCAACATTGTTAAGAAACAATTACATTCGTTAGGCGTCTGTAGGGATTCCAGTCTTGTCTCGGATTTGTTGAATGTAGACAACTGGAATTTGTTAAACTTTATAAGGAAATTTAGGTGTGAGGTGGATAGAGGCATTGTGCCTATTGATAATGGAAGGCAGTTTTCGAATCAGTCCACTAATAGTCATGGAGACTGTTTGAATTTGGGCAGTAGCCTAGATGGCAAGGCCCTGGTATCTGCATGCCTTGATGTACATGTTATTCTGAAGAAGAACTGGGATTTAGCTTGTCGCAACTCCTTTCCAGAACAAGTACTGGATGACGCTAGTACTTTTAAAGTACTTACTGTAAGTACTGCATTCGGTGCAAGCATGCACCTTTGGAGCGAATGTCACTCCGAAAGTTTCGGAACTTCTGATCCTATATCACCTTGTCTCCATGTTGGGGTTAAGGGGAGATTATTCAAGCGAGAGTTTGGCAATCTTAAGCTTGACTGGATATTTACTGTCGAGTGTTACTTGGCTGTAAAATCTGGAATATTTGTTAGCTACATGATGTGTAGTGCAGCCCCTCAGAAGATCTGTGAGGGTGCATATTTTGTTCTGCACAAGCCTTCAGTAGAATTTTGTCGGTATGAGGATGAAGTTTTTCCTTTAAGGATGACCTTTCCTGTTTTAATTAAAGCTATTTCATGCTTCATAGGGTATTTGAGAATAATCCTCTACGTTGCTTCTTGCAACATTATCCGGGTTTTTATTGCCCAATTTATTTTGCTACTGGATTCTTCCCCTGGAGCAAAATTAATGTTTTTAGGAAGATTTGATAAGAGGGAGGTGAAGTTTCCAATGCTGGAACCTGAAGCTTTGGAGCTTACCCTGGAGATTTTGGAAGAATCTCTAAGCACCAAGGATTTGGAAATTTGTAAGACATGTGTGAAGCTCAACAGACATTTAGTGTAACATTTTCCCTGTGCAGTTTATATGTGCAGGAAATACACTTCGAATTTATGTATTTGGAAAGCCTGGGGTAGCTTCCTTAATCAAAAGGAAAACTGCATTTATTGCGCTCTTGTTTATGGAGTAAATATGACTGGCTTGTTATGGCTTTGGGAAAAAGCGCCGGCATGCTGTCATGGTTCTCAAATTTAAAGCACAGAATTCTCATTTTCATATAAATTTTTGAAAAATGTTTTTGACTCCTAATGGGGGTAAATATTTATTTTATTTTGCAAAATATTTACAAAAATAAAAATGTGGCACAAGGCCGAAAAAGGGGGTGGGGGTTAATGTCGACCTAACTAACATAACTTTAACTTAACTAGACACTTTCACCAAAATACCAGAATCACTCCATGGACATCCTACTTAAAAACCGGAAAATTACAATTATATATACATGATGTGGGGGGTTGGGGATAAAAATCTTATTTACAATAACGAATGATATATACAATGAAAAAAAGTGGTTAGTAAAAAGAACCCCCTCACTACTAATTGTGGCAGGTAAAAAGTTTTGTCAGTTGAAAAGATGTAGGTCCCTCGAAAACTGACTTTTATTGAAAAAACCACAAAAATGGCCTACATCACTAACAAAACAGTCTATCCGTCACCTAATGGGGCCGGGAGTGGGGATTATCGAACAAAAAAGCGGGGAGGGAAAAAAAACGGGAGGCGATGGGACAGGGAAAACTAAAAAGGGATTGGGACGATGACAACATGCATACTCTAGCTAAGTTAAAAATCGAACAAAAAATGCCTAACTAGCCTATTCTACGTGGTCCGATGTATGTCTACGTTTGTTCAGGACACCGAAAATTCTTAAAAACCTAAGGAATTCAAGATTAGCTCCATTCATTCCACACAGTCACAAAACTTTCACCCACCTGTCGTTGAAATTTACCGGAGCGAGTTTCACCTTCTCCAGCTTAATTCACATTTTCAATCGATATTTGAAAATCAGAACAAGCTGGGGAGCAGTGAAGGTCTCATCTCCGTAAACCTCCTTCTGTCGCATCGTCCAAATCACGCCTCTCATAACTGCTAGCAAACACAGAAAAACATAGCATTTTCTTTCTTCATGGTCAGTGCCCAGTTGCAGCATGGGGAAACCGAATCCAGCACAAAAAAACGCCCACTCAGCATGCGAACCGTGAAGCCTTCAACTAACTCACACAACGGTCGAATGATGGCGCAGTGGAAGAAAGCATGATCAAGGTCTTCCTCCCAATCTCCGCATCGGACACAATTAGGTGTCTCCGTAAAACCCGCTGCGTAAAGTCTTTTGCCGACCCAGAGGGCATTTCGTATTACCAGCCAGGTGAGTGATACCTCGTAATTATTGAAGCAGCTCGACCCAGGCGCCCAAGGCCATATTAAGCGGCGCTCCTCCTTCGTAAAACCAAACTCCTCAATCTTTACGTCTCAAACGGATCCTCTCACTAAGGCCCGATATAGCGCCTTGCAAGACAACAGCTGGGTGTCAGAGAGGCTTTATTTCACCCGTAGAAGGAATCTCAAGGCCTGCCGATACTCGCGATAGAAAGGGCACTCGTTTCGGGGCAACTTATGTGCCTCCTCCTCAGCTGAATGCACACTCTCCAAAGCCTGAAAGGCTTTCTTAGTGCCTTCTATCCAGAAGACACCGTTTCCCTCACTAGGTGTACACATTCGATCTAGGTATATCAGCCTAAGAGTGTGTCTACGTATTTCAACACTAGGCATACCCAGACCGCCTTCAGACGGATGCAGGTAACAGACCTCCTGGGTAACCATGGCTTGCTTTCCGCGCCATAAAAATGCGAAAAGAGAACGTACCAGATCAACTAGTGTGGTCTCCGGGAGTGAAAGTACTGATAGACAGTATAGGATCAGGGGGTAGATATGAGAATTGCATACCTCCGCCCGACCCTTCAAAGACAGATTTCTCAAGGCCCACAAATGAGATGCGACCTTGACCACTTCCAATACCTCTGACCAATTTTTCTCCAGCTGGAGGCCGGGGCCAAACCAGACGCCGAGTAGCTTGCATGGCCCATCGGTCCACCAAAGGGTCCCTGGAGGGGCATACCCCTCCAGGCACATATACATAAGCCAATAGACTTAACGTAGTTAATTATGGCCCCTGTGACCTTAGCATACCGACTTGTTTCTATGTCGACGACTCTAATCTCAGCACTGCTCATTACAAGCACGGTCACATCGTCAGCATAGGCGGTATACTTTACCAGGGTAGAGCCACCTGGCAAAGTAATCCTGCAAAGGACCAGATTCACCCGAAGCTGGCGCAAATATGGCTCAAGCGCCAGCACATACAGCATTGGGGATAACGGACAACCTTGACGGATCGATCTTGTTAACATGAAGGGTTTCGACCTCACCACATTCACTTCCACCATAGCACTGGGGTTGGCATACAAGAGGCGAATCCAAGAGCGAAACTGGGGACCAAACCCAGCCGAGCGAAGAACAGCCTCTAGGTAATGATGGTCTACTCTGTCGAATGCTTTGGACTGATCTAGATTGATCAGCGCGGCTTCTGTGTCGACTTTTTCTATGATCAAGCGTACCGTGTGCAAATTATCTTGAATCGTCCGGCCCTTAACAGAACAAGTCTGTTCGGGACTTATTAGACGGTGTGAGACAATCTGCAGACGATTGGCTAAGATCTTGGCCAAAATCTTTAACTCTGTGTTTAACATCGTTAAGGGCCGGAAATTACCTATCCCATCCCCTCCATTTTTATCTTTGCATAACAATTTAATGATCCCCCTGGTAAAGTACTGAGGTATGCACCCGTTCCTAAACCAGGAGTTAAAAAGTACAGTCAGCAAAGGAATAAAAATGGGCGACAGCCTCAAATACACCTCGTAGGGCAGACCATCAATCCCAGGGGTTCTGTCTAGCCCGACCTGTTTCAAGGCCTCAATGACTTTTTCCTCTTTTATGCTACCTTCACACCTAGCCGCTTCGGTCGCCTCAAGGCAAGAAAAGTCGGCTAAATAGGTGTCAAAATGTTCAATAGTCAGACCGGGCTCCTTGGTAAAAGATCCTGAAAATGAGTTTGAAAACCCTCCAAGATTCCGTCATTCGAAGTTATGGTTCGTCCGTCCGGCAATGTGACACTGGCGATGTGTCGATCTGCAGAACGTCGAAAACTCCTCTGCACACAATGACACGGCCATATTTGTTGCCTCGTTTGGCGCTCTTTTTAACCTAGCCCTAACTAGTAATCCCTGGTCCTCCCTGTTATCCAAGGAGTCCAGTTCAGAACTATAGTATAGCTAGCACTATCCCCCTCCTCCACCGCCTTTTCTAATCTATCTTCTAGTGCCGCTTTCGCTGCTCTAAAATTAAGGTTGAGCTGGCGACTAAAATCAGCAGCGAAGGACCTAATGACTTTTTTAGGTTACCCCACCACTTATTCCCGATAATAGCCCCCGTCAATTCCCTTCTTAGTAGAAGCTGTTCCCGGGAGTCCTTCACATCGACCAACAAAATGTTGAAATTCCAGTAACTAGCAATCCTAGGTTTAACACTATCTAAGTTTACTCGAACCCAGACAAGCCTATGGTCCGAATAAACTATACTATGAAAACTTGGACAGTCTAAAAGCCCTAGGTCGACTCTCCTAACTAAGAACCGATCGATGTAACTCGAAAGTTGCACCAGATCGGAGCCGCGTCTACCTGTCCAAGTCCATGCTAAATCCCCGGGTTTTTCGTTTTGAAATTTATCGCCAAGATCAAACTTGTCAACAAAGTCTCAAAATGCTTTAGCATCCCGATTCTGGTTAGTAACCCCGCGATCTAACTCGGGATCCAGGACCACATTCCAGTCTCCCGCTAAAACTAACCTGCGAGACGAATTCATGAAGGGCTCGATTCGCCGAAAAAAGGAAACTAGCTCAGTACGGTTATTGGGCACATAAACCCCAATAAAACGAAATGCCACATCCTTTACGGTAACATCCAGAACGAGCAATCTTCCCTCTGGATCTGCATAAATAGGGTCACACAACGCATCAAGAGTGCGCTTAACTGGCCAGGTAACCCCCCCCCCTTGCGTGGGTATCATAATGTGATGAATAGAGGTAACAGACACCGTTTCCCTCACCAAGGCGTTGAAGGTCGCGTGCAACTCGAAGTTTACGAGAGGCGTCCCTCAACCCTTGGACATTTAAACTAGCTAATCTTAAAGCAATCTTGAGTGACTTAGGTGTTGGGAATCCTGATCAAACATAGACGGTGTCAAGACACCGACAGCTGTCCCCAAATATCCAGTGGTCATTTCAGTAGTGATAGACCCGTCAGAGGACAGACCGCCGATGTCTAGGGGGAAGGTTAGTTTGACTGCCCTATAAAGTGAAGGATGGAGTTTGATGGGGACCCGTCCAACACATCGTTTTCTAATTTCAACCAGGTCATTCTCGTTAAAATAAACTGCTGGAGGATAAAGGTTAAAAGCAGAGTTTGCTTCTTCCAGCATGGTCCAGAGTCCTTTGGCCTCCTCGTGTTTGCTGACGACTGTTAGTATTCGCTTAGCTTTAAAGTTTCCAGGGTTAGTAATGTCTTTTTTTTTTTTAAATGATTTGAACGCGAAGACGTTTCTATAATCTTTTCTGTTGTGGGATTTCATGATATTTTCTACTTCTGCTGAGATTTTACATACATCCTTCCAATTAAAAAAGTTTTTTTTTTTTTTTTCCGTGATTCAGTCTCGACCGAGGGGCTTCTTTGCCTTTTCTTGTCTGAAGGGGGAGAAGGGGGCATGTCTGTTTTCATTGGGTGGGGGGAGGTGTATTTTTGGGTGTGTTATTTGGAGAGCAAAACGGTGATGGTTTGGGGGTCTTTTTGGAGGGAGAGCCGAGGGATGTCAGTTTAGTGTCTCTATGGGGCAGCAAAGATTTAGTGAAAGTAGGAGCTTTGAGTGGGGTTTGCTTTTCTTTTGAGGGCAGGGCGGGTTTCTCAGGGAATAAAGATTTAGGGAATTCTTTTTCCTCAGATTTTTTCCTTTTTTCGTCAAGTGACTCTTTAAGTTTTAGGAGGGCCTTGAATTTGTTGCCCCCTGGGTCCTTAATCGTTCATATTTCTATTTTCTCCTCTTTTGTGAGAGACTTAGCATAAGAGTTGGGTGGGGATTTTTTTGGGGGGGACGAGTATCCAGTTGTCTTTTTTTGGGGGGGGGATTGTTGTCTGAGTTAAATTCCTTTTCAAACTCTTCTGGTGTGATCTCGTTATCTTTAGTTTCGTTGGTGTCTGTGACTTTTCTTTTGGTTCCGCATATCCTATCTTGCGGTTATTATTATTTGTTGGGTTAGTCTTAGCAGCTGGATTTCTTTTGGGGCATATGTAGGTGAGATGGCCGACTTCCCCGCATATCCAGCATGCTGGTCTTCTTCCTGCGACCACAATCGGCAACTTTTCTACTCCAGCCTCTAGATAATACAGAATATGTAAAAATGCTTCTGCGTTGAGCAGAATGTCGAAGGCCATACTCCATTGTAGTGGTCTTCTTCTATTCCCATTATGTCCCTAAACTTGAGTAAGTAGGCGGAACCTCGAATATTGATACTTCCAAGATCTTCCATTCTTAGAATGTTCTTGGTAGTTATGATTTCTTTTTTGGTCATTGAGATGCACTCCTCCTCTGTCTTAAAAAAGGCTGCCTATGTGTTGTAGCCTTTGCATTTTGTTATGCGTTCTGCTCTTAACCCTGCTGATGTAATCAGCGTAGTCACCGTCTCTTTGGTTGATCATATCAACTTTCTGCTTTTCCGGTCTATTGCAAATAGCGAAATCGTCCTCTTGGCAAATTCCTGTATCCAAGGCTGTTTCAATTTTATCCCTGTTTCTGTAGTAAACTCGACGCATTTCTTGGCTTCAGCAATAAATTTTTCTACATCAATTTTAACTTTAGGCGGTTTCTTCCATCCAGCAGGTTCCTCATCTTTCTTCACCTCAACCGTCGGCACACAGCTGGCAGATGCTATGGCCGGCGGATAAACAAAGGAGAAAAAAAGCAATTAAAAAGAGTCCGGTATTTTAACCAGTAGCGACGGAGGAAGAAGAAGAAGAAGAAGAAGCAAATAACAACAAATTTACCAAATTAATAACAGGAATAAATAACGATAACAATAACGATAACAATAACGATAACGCACATAGAATAATAAGTCAAACTCCTAATGGGGGTAGTTATTTATTTGCCGCCCACCTCGGCAAAATGTGTCACAAGGCCGGAAAGTGGGGATCCAGCAGGCTCCCCTAAAGTAGGGGCACTCCTGCAATTGAAAAATTGCCTGAGTAATTCCCCGGTAAGGGCGCCTCAGGCAGTAAGCAATGAACTTACTTCACCGGGAAGCTCAGTAGCAAGGCCTGGGAGGGTGGACCTCCTAGGTATTACCCAGGCAGCGTACCTCAGTCCAACAGGTGCTGGGCCGGTTCCCGGCCCCTCACCTGTTGGGCTGAGTGTCAAGAATAGATCCTTGACAAGTACTACTACCCTATCTCCCTGCAGCCGAGGCCGCTAAGAGAGCTTCCCTATAAGACGAACTAATGAGGGTATGAGACGAATGGATTCGCCAATCATTTTTAGAACCAACGGCTGTGCAATGAAAACGTCCCCAAATTATTATAAAAATTGTCGAATTTTGGATTCAATCAGTTCACTGTTTACTACGTCACAGACTGCATTTAATTCTTGACCATCATCTTGGTTACTGATCTGAACTACGCCGCCATCTTGGTTACTGATCTGAACTACGCCGCCATCTTGGTTACTGATCTGAACTACGCCGCCATCTTTGTTCAACAAAATATCTCAGAACTTAAGAGGTTAACTACGCCACCGACCGCATTTGATTCTTGGCCACCATCTTGGTTACTGATCTAAACTACGCCGCCATCTTTGTTCAACACGATGTCTCAAAACTTAACAGGTTATGCGCCCAGCCACCGTCTTTTCTTTGACGGATCGGAATCTAAATTCGAATTGTGACAGGTAAAATTTCTGGGATATCTAAGGATTCAAAAACTACACAAAGTCATGCAATCTCCAACAGAGAATTCAAACGACCCCGAATTTCTCGAAAAGAACGTGACTGTTTTTGCAGAACTGATTCAATGTTTAGATGATAGAAGTCTGTCTCTGATTATTAGAGACGCATTAGATGATGGAAGGAAAGCATTAAACATATTAAGAGAACATTATTTATCAAAAGGGAAACCGAAAATAATATCCCTATATACAGAATTAACGTCTCTGAAACGTAATGAGGATGAAACGATTACCGACTATGTTATAAGGGCAGAAACAATCGCCAATGCTTTAAAACACTCAGATGAAATAATAAGCGATAGCTTGTTGATATCAATGACCCTCAAGGGACTTCTACCCGATTTTAAACCATTTACAACTGTTATAACTCAGAAAGACAAACCCATAAATTTCAGAGAATTTAAAGTGGCATTGCGCAGTTACGAAGAGACTAATTGTATGCTCGTGGACAATAATAACTCCAGCAATATTATGAAGTTCAAAAATGCTTCTCGAAAGCAGACACCACCAAATTATGTACCTCACCACAACATATTCTCCAAAAGTAATTTTCCCCAGAAAAAGAATAAAACTATCTGCTACCCAACCACAAAAGTTTCCGATGTGAATATAAACGCTCTAAAATGGACTCCGTAGAAAACGTTGAGAAATTTGAGGAAGAACATACATTTCTACCTTACTAACCAAATTAACCAACTAATACCTAACATAATGTTTCCAGTTTTTGTTACAAAAAAAAAAAGAAAAAAAAGCCACTTGTTAAAACCCTTTTGTAAACTTCCTATTTGTCAAATAGTTCTTTTTGTATCTCTTTTTTTTTTTTGGCAAACATTTGTTAAAACAAAACAAAAAATGTATATTTGTGAATTTTTGTGCATATGTTTATATGTATTTGAAAAGTATTCTATTTGTATGTTTATATATATTTTAAAAGTGTTTATTTTTATATGTATCAAACAAAAAATGGCTTCTTTTTGCACACATTATACCAATATGTTAATAATTCTTTTTGACAATGAGAATAAAGACAAATTCCCCCAAAACCAGAAGAAGAAAAAAACAAAAAACAACAAAAAAAAACAATTATTTTATTGGTTTATTTTTCTTTGTTCATTTATTTTTATTTATTTATTTATTTTTCTTATCTTTTCTCAAGTGAAACCAAAATTGAATCCGAAAGGATTTTTCCATTATATCAAAAAAGGGGGTGTGTAAAATGTTTTTGACTCCTAATGGGGGTAGTTATTTATTTGCCGCCCACCTCGGCAAAATGTGGCACAAGGCCGGAAGTGGGGATCCAGCAGGCTCCCCTAAAGTAGGGGCACTCCTGCAATTGTAAAAATTGCCTGAGTAACCCCGTCGGCATTCCCCTGTAGGGGCGCCTCAGGCAGTAAGCAATGAACTTACTCCACCGGAAAGCCCAGTAGCAAGGCCTGGGAGGGTGGACCTCCCAGGTATTACCCAGGCAGCGTACCTCAGTCCAACAGGTGCTAGGCCGGTTCCCGGGCCCTCACCTGTTGGGCTGAGTGTTAAGCGACGAATCCTTGATGAGTACTACTACCCTGTCTCCTTGCAGCCGAGGTCGCTAGGAGACCTTCCCCGTCAGACGAATGATTATATTTAGCTGTTTCGGCCCCGGCCTTGGCATTATCTACTGCCAAGGCCTCATTTGGAGTCCGAAACAACTTAGGCACCAGGGCCAGTAAGGGGGAATGGGGGAAGAAAATGGGACTTTGCTAATGGACTAAGCTAGACTTGCGTTGGAAGGCAAGTACTTCATTGAGAAAACCTATACTAGAGTTTCTATCATTCTGTACTCAACCGCCTACGTTCTTACCAGGACCTACTTAAAACCGACTGCTCCCCAGCTTACGGGATGGCGGGCGACATTCACGCTTAAAGAGAAAAAAAATTATTCACAGAAAAATAAAACAAAAAACTATTTGCAGAAACAAAAGTATTTTTTTTTTTTAAATGGGGGTGAGATGATAGGGAGGGGGGCAAACTATAAAACACCCAAAAAGAAAGAAAAAGAAAAGAAATAAACAAAATGCCTATGGGGGCGGGTTAGTAAGGAGACCCCCCCCACCCCTTCCTATCCGCTCGTCGTCAAATGAAACACCCACTGTCTTCCGGTCCCCTCCCCGGGAGGAGAGGTGAAAGCAAGCAGGTCCTTCCCTTGTGGGGAGCGGAGGACCTAAAGGACAGCACATTTGCATGCGAAAATAACTTGTGGTTGGGATCAACAGGGATGGATGGCGTCTTCCAAGATCGAATGCGTAATGGGCAAAAACAGGCCGGGGACAAAACAAACAAGTGGACTGGGCATCTTTGGAAGCTCTCCTAGTGCCGACTGACAAAAAGTAAAGAGACTACGGGAACAGGATCGACACACATACTTACCCTAGTCTAGGCCTTAACAAAATACATGCTTTCCACTCTTGGTGGTTACTCAGCCTAACTAATTCCTACTCCTACCCATGTTACAAGGTAAACCTTGTATTAAACAATAGGGGCTGGGTTCCGAGTAAACGACAATAAACCCCAGCACCTTAGGACCAATACCACTAGGGTGGGAACACGAGCTCAAACCTAGCACCTCGTCGGATGCACAAGCTAGTGTTGTGCACCCATCTCCTATCAAAGTCTATGCGGTGCAATCTTTCCCAATCACATCTGATCTTTATTTTAAGTTGATGCTTAAAATAAACAACCAGATCCTGATCGGAAACAGATCGCCCCTCATGGACAATGCCTAGACGTGAAACCCATGTCACTAATCTAGCTACAGCTAGGATCGCCAGAAACACCACCCGTTTCTCCCTGGTAAACGGCGGGTCCACATTGTCAACAACGTACGCTAAATCAAGTGGCACCGACCGCTCAGGGTCGATGCAAGCTGTTACCTCTCCAACATACTCCCAGAGAAAGAACACATGTTCCCTCGTCTCCTCTTCCTCCTCCTCGTTGCAGTGTGGACACAGGGGATAATAATATTCACTATCCCTACAATCTCTGGCTAGTCTGCCGAAGAGTGGCAGCGCGTCCCGGACTAGCCTCCATGTCAAGAAATGCCGTTCCCCCACCGGTCTTCTGCGACCTTCAGCGGCAGGGGCGGATATGAGCCATGGAAAAGCTTGTTCCACAACTGGTACCCAGTGCATTTCCTCCATCAGTGTCCGACTCAGGAACGCCAGTCTTTCTGCGTGCTTGTGACTTTGCAAGTCCGGCATTCCCAAGCCTCCCTCGCTAAGCTTCTGTGTACAGACCTGTCTCCGCAGACGGCTTTCCTCCCTTCCAAAGAAGTTTGAAAAGAAGGCGCTCTAAAGCCTTACAGCGATCCGTAGGTAGAGGAAGTACAGATAAGCGGTAAAGGATCAATGAAAACACGTATGTAGCACATGCCTCCGCGCGACCCTTCAAGGAAAATCTCCTACGAATCCAAGTCCCTACTGACGACTCGACCTTAGTCTGTACGCACCTGGAAGCGAGTTTACCCCGGTCCAGGTGCCCAACCGCAGGCCAACGGACTTGCTGCGATTGATGGTCCCTGTGACAACTTCGTACTCAGCGATCGTCTCTATCACCGCTCTGACGTCGCTATGCCTTGCAGCGAACACGGTGACGTCATCAGCGTACGCGGACACCCTGGCAAATTTGCCGCTAGGTAGAGCTATGCCGCGCAGGACTGGTCTCGCCGCCTTGTCCCTTAATTTGTGAAGGAAGGGTTCCAACGCCAGGTCATACAACAGAGGCGACAGCGGGCAACCCTGCCGCACCGACCGGGAGACCCCAAAGCAGCTTCAGTGTCGTCTTCATAATGCTCTATGATCGTGCGCACCAAGTGCAAATTGTTCTGAATTGATCGACCCTTCACAGCGTAGTTCTGATCCGGTTCGATCAAGTCACCGATAACGACCTGCAGTCAGTTCGCAAGAACGCGGGACAAAATCTTGAAATCTGCATTAAGCAGAGTGATGGGCCTATAGTCGTCTAGATTCCCCCCTCCATGTTGGTCCCCCTTCTTCAGAAGCGTGACCACTCCTTTGGTAACCTGCCTCGGGATCGAGCCCTGGGCAAACCAGTGGTTAAACACGCCCGTCAGAAGGGGCACAAACATGGGCGAACAGTTCGTAGGGCAAACCATCGAGCCCCGGAGATTTGTTGCGGCCAACCTGCTTCAACGCAGTAATAACCTCACGCTCCGTAATCATCCCTTCGCAGCTAGCCGCTCGGGCCGCAGTAAGGCGAGGCGAGCCAGCTAAATAGCTGCTAAACTCCTGGCCACGGAGTCTGCGTAGTTGGATGAAGCACTCCTCCAAATGTTGCCTAAACCCATTGCAGATCTCCCGTGCCGATACGAGAGAGCGCCCTTCCAGGTTTTTCACCTCCCGAATGTACCCATCCGAGCCGCATCTTAGAGCGGCCTTACGCTCAACAGTGTCAACATTCATGGCTTCGTTGGAGACTCTGTCTAACCTAGCTCTAACTACCTGACCTGCATATCGCTCGCTAGCCAAGCGATCAAGGTCCCCCTTAACTAGAGCTAGTTCTAGGGAATCCCCCCCTGCCACCGCCCGGGTCAGTCTATCATCTAAGTGCCTTTTGGTCCAGGCTGTATTGGACACAAAAGTGCCTAATGGTGACCTTAAGCCTAACCCACCAGCTACTCCCGGTAACCGCCCTCACTAACTCCCTCTGAATTAGTAATGTCAGCTACTCCTGGAAGTCGTTCGACTCCAACAAGGAGACGTTCAACTTCCAGTAGCCAGCCAACCTAGGCCTATTACTTAATTTCAGATGGGCCAACATGAGTTTGTGGTCCGAATGACCTAGCCAGTCGAACGTGGGACAAGTAAGAAAATCCATGTCGCCCCTTCTAATTAACATCCTGTCCAAGTATGTACTCGAACAGGCGGCCGAACTAGCATGCCATGTCCACATCTCCCTCCCGAGGTGATCCAGATGGAACCTATCGACCAGATCGCACAAGGCCATCAGGTCAGACAGGCTGTTGTCACCCCGCCCCGACCCTCTAATCCCCCCCCCTCCCCGACCTTATCTATCTTGGAGTCCAGGACGGCACTCCAGTCCCCCATTAAGACTACATGCTTCAGACCCGAAGAGAGAAACACCTCCACCCGCCGAAAAAAGGAAACCCTCTCGCTGTGGATGTTGGGCACATAAACTGCCAGGATTCGGAGCGCCACTTTTAACGGCAACATCGACCATGACCAACCTCCCATGAGCGTCCGCATGGACAACGGTAACCATTGCAGACAGAGTGCGACTCACTAGCACAGAAACCCCCCAGCTCTGGAGGCTGCCATATGCTGAGTAAACCTCAAAATCGTTTACCAGCACATCGCAGTCCCCGGGCCCAACAAAGTGGGTCTCCTGTATTGCAGCTACATCTACCTCAAGGGCCACGAGATCCCTCAGCACGTGAGCAGCCTTGCTTCGGGATCTCATGCCCCTTGCATTCAAACTAGCTAGGTTCAAGCCCGTGGCCATGTTCCCCTAACTAGTAGTATTCGTCAACTAAGGGTCTGAAATCCTCGGGGGTCAGTACGTCAAAGGTCTGGCTGAGACTGCCCGTGAGCAGGTCAGGCGTAAGCCGCCCATCTCTGGCCAGACCCCCCACGTCCAAGGGGAATGTCAGTTTAATCGCCCTATAGAAGGAGGGGTGAACGTAAATAGGGACCCGTCCCTTGCAGCGCTTTGCCACTTGCGTCAACGATGGGTGCTCCCCGTCCATCAGCCTGAAGCCTGGGAACGCGGTTTTTCCGGCCTCCAACATCCTCCATAGCGCCTTTGCACGTCCTCCCCTATTCGGCCTCACAAACGTTATGAGGTGTGGGGCGTCAGCGAATTTCTTCAGGTTGGTCACCTCCTTCCAGAATTTTGAGGTATTTTCTCTGGGTTCCGGTGAGGTCACTCACCATTTCCACCTCACAGATACGCTCCCCCGGCCAGAAAGGAAACTTCCTGGTCTTTTCCATTCTGGGGAGCGTCTTTTCCACTTCCTTATTTTCCGCCGACGCCGCTTTCCTTGTTTTCATTACTTCCTTAGCTGGAGCTTCTTTGACTGGAGCTTCTGCTGGTTGCTCCGGAGTGTTGAATAGGGGAGGGGTTGGCTGAGTATCTTCTTGGAGGGTTGATATTGGAGGCTCAGTGTTCTCGTCATCCATTTCTTCCTGGGGAGCCTCTTTGGGAGTCTCCTTCCATTTCCTTTTTTTCCTTGGGTTTTTCTTTTTCCCTCGTTTCCTCACCCTCTGATTCGGAGGAGCTTCCTCTCAGTTTTTGTTTGGTCGTTGCCGTTGTCGCTCTTGTTGGTGCTGGAGGGGCCTCTTTCTCTTTCTACCTCCCTTTCTTAGCGACGACCTTACTCCAACTTTCCCCGTCTTTCTGGTTCTCTGCTCCCGTCTTTTTGCTTTCCTCCACCGGCTTCTCCTTTCCCTCCGGCTTTGGAGCCAGAGGGCAGAAACGAGAGATGTGTCCGGGCTTCAGGCACTGCCAGCAGAGTGGTGTCCTGCTTTCCACGATGATAGTCATCTGCCAGCCCTCACAAGTGAGCCGAGCGGGGATCTTATAGAAGTTTTTTCGGTCAACCCTCATGCTCACTTTATATGTAACGGTCAGTATGTTTCGAGGCCTTTTATCGGTTGCACGCCCTCCACTTCCCCATACTGCGATAGGGTGGCCCCCAGTTGGTCCTCCCCGATGAAACATGGGACTCCCATCACGGATACCACTGTTCGCCTCTTTGATTGATATTCGGGACGCAGCCGGATGTTTTTCCACGTGAGGTCCCCCTGTGCCCACCTCTCAGCTTCTTCCTTTGACGGCAACAGGAGAACCCATGTCGCTTGGTATCTTCTTACTAAGTACTGGGCTGGGATTTTAAGGTCGCCCAGTACTTCTAACATTTTCTCCAGGGGAACCCAAACGAGCCCCTTCCCATTTGCCTCCAGGGTCACAAGAGACAACGATCTGTCTTTGATGTCATCGAGGGTTCCAGGTAATGCCATCATCGTGTTACCCTGGACGTACTCTTTGTATTTCTCCTCAAAGAGGGCTCTATAGTACTCTGGTGTTTTCTTCGGGCCTTCCTTCCTGCCCCAGGCGCCTCCAGTCGTCTTGGGTTCCCCTGGCATGCTGGTCTCGGCTGACTGCTGCGTCTCCATCCTTACTCTTTGTCCTGGTGGTATCGGGGAGGACTCGCTTGATGTGAGGGCTGGCCATTCCACCGCACTGGCTGGCGTCAAATTCTTTGGGACACTCGCCTCCGAAGAGCACCCATCCACCATGATCATGTCTAAAGATCTGCTCTTTCGCAGACCTTCAACTGCCGACTTCCGAGGGCTGCTAGATTCTGACTGAGTTTGAGTCGGTTGCGACTTCTCGTCCGGGACCCACCATTTTTTGATCAGATTTCTCCGCTTTTTTTGAGAGGCCTTCCAGGCTTCTTCAACTTCTGGGGTTCCCTGGAAGAATTTTTCCCACGCAGCTAGCTCTTCTTCTCTGGTCATCGCCACCACGGTTGAGGGCATTATCCATGGTTGATTAAGGCTCTCACAGCCCAGGTTGACCATCGCCACGACCAAACTTGAACTGGGGTTGGCAGCCCCCGGACCGGAACTCGAACCCTTTTTGAACACTTCACCTGAGGCGTCCCCCAAGGTGGCAGGAGCAGCTGCCTGCTCCATCTCCTTTGATGGTCCTGAGCCCAACTAGAGCCCGCCGATTCGGAAACCAAGGGGGCCTTCACCTAAAAAGACACGTCAGTTTCCCTTGGCCCTGCCGGCTGCTTAAGCACTAGCTGGACCCTGGACTATCTGCAAAAAAAGGAAAAAAACAGTTAATAAGTTGCCCGAGGGCAATAATGAAAACAGTCTAGCAAATAACAAAAAAAGATACCAGTCCTTGCGGGTCCAATCCCCAAAGGAGGGTCTGGTCCTTGCAGTGGCCAACAAAAACAACTGGAAGTCTCCGACACAGCGAGCACTGGTAACAGACACCACACCTCTATCCTAGCCAAAAGAGGCAGAAACAGCGATCCCCATCAGGCGAAGTGATGGGGGTATGAGACAAATGGATTTGCCAATCATTTTTAGAACCAACGGCTGTGCAATGAAAACGTCCCCAAATTATTATAAAAATTGTCGAATTTTCGATTCAATCAGTTCTCCGTTTACTACGTCACGGACCGCATTTAATTCTTGGTCGCCATCTTGGTTACTGATCTGAACGACGCCGCCATCTTTGTTCAACACAATATCTCAGAACTTAAGAGGTTAACTATGCCACGGACTCCATTTGATTCTTGGCCGCTATCTTGGTTACTGATCTGAACTACGCCGCCATCTTTGTTCAACACAATGTCTCAAAACTTAACAATTTTCATCTCCCTAAAAACGATTAGATCATTATTTTCGAAATTTTAAGAGTGTTTTTTTATTAAATTTTTATTAAATTTCGACCATCCTTAGTTAAAATAATTAAAGAAAAAATTAACCCCCTTTAAATTTTAACTTTATCTACGGTTTAGAAGCTTTTCTATTGTAAGAAATTTTTTTTCTTGTCGGGAGAGTGTCGGAATTTTAGTTTTTAGTGACATCAACATCAGCAGTGCAGACGGACGTGGTGGTGGGGTGTCAGTCGGTTTCGGCCAGCCTGTAAAATTCACCTAACCCCTACCCTCCTTCTTATCCTGACCTCGGTTAGCAGTCATTGGAAACTGAAGAACCTTTCAGCTGGCGAATGTGTGCGTACATCTCTCTCTCTCTCTCTCTCTCTCTCTCTCTCTCTCTCTCTGTTAATGCCTTTCCTTTTTTCTTGATAGCCATCAGCATTACTTAACGCTGATTGGTTGGGCTGTGAAGACAATTCCAGAAAACTTTCTTCTGTCATTTTCAAATCAGTTCCAAAGAAGACATCGGAGAGAGAAGTCTTGTTTTGGAATTCCGTTGGGCCCAACGAGCGCCGTAAAACTCTCAACCGTCCTTAAGGGTGGAAGGCCTTTATTGATAGGTTGAAATTGGTGTTTCAAAAAACACCATTTCTTGAAGACGACGTTAACGCCTTTCAGAGAAAGGAGACCGACGTAATAAGAGTGACAGAGCCTGTCATTATAATTATTACAAGCTGTTGACGAGAGACCCATCAACAGTGATTTATATCTTTGTCCCCTTTTCTAACGGATGAAAAAATAGCAAGAACACTCTTTTCAGAGAAAGGGAAAATTATTTCTGAAGAAAAATAGACCTATTAGAGAAAGGAAAAATTATTTCTGGGGTGTCTGAACTAAAGATAACCCCTTTTTCAGAGAGCTTTCTTGTAAACCTTTTGAAGGTTTTGTTTGTTTAAAAATAAGACGAAAAAAGAAAAGAAATTTGAAAGAACCTCGCAACCTGCATGTTTTTCTTTTCAGAAAAAAAAGGAGAAAAGAACTTTTTGTTGAAAAAAGAATATTTTCTATTTTTTATTTCAGCCTTCAGTGTTTTGCATTTGTTTTTTTATTTCACGTTACTTACAGGTTTTTAAAACCTGAGCTTAGGAAAATATAACCAACCGTAACTATTTTCTTTAAATAAATTTGGATCATTTCGGGTCATTATTTCATTTGCTCATTTCTCTTTGCATTGCTTGTTTAATTTTTCCCTTTTTTTCTTTTAATTTAGTACCTTAAAAAGCGGATTTTGGTGACAAGCCCAAAAT
>NC_136495.1:90220350-90222850 GCF_053919585.1 Euprymna scolopes | reverse complement strand
TAAATCGTTTTTAATTGGACTCTTTTCTCGTTGGTTGTTTGGAAAATTATGTGCGAGTTTGATTATATTTTTTAAAATTTGTTTCATATTGTCATGTGCTACAGAGGAATGACTCTAAAACAAACTTTATTATTAAAGTATAATTATGTATAGATATGTGTATATATGTATGTGTATATATATATGTATATATATGTCTATATATCTGTATATATATGTATATATATGTGTATATATATGTGTATGTACATGTATATATATGTATTTACAGATATATCTATGTATATATATGCATATATATATGTATATATATGCAATATATGTATATGTATATATGTATATGTATATATATGTATATAAATTATATATATGTATGTATATATATGTATATATATGTATGTATATATATATGTATATATATACGTATATATGTGTATATATATGTATATAAATACATATACATATACATGTATATATGTATATATATGTATATATATGTGTATATATATGTATACATATGTATATATATGTACAAATATATGTATATATATGTATGTATATATACGTATGTATATATATGCATACACATGCATACACATATATATGTATTGTGTATATATGTATATGTAGATATATATTATGTATATATATATGTAGGTATATATCTATATGTAGATAGTTGGCATATAGTTGACATGTCAACATTTTGAACCGAGAGAGAGAGATGTAGCTGTCGTACAAAGCTAAAACTCTGTAACATCATCTTTGTATGGATACTCCCTCAGGCATTTGTCTATTATAAAAAAAAGAAAAAGAAAAAAATCCCGTGGCGATAAAAAGAAGCTGTGACGGGTGTACGCCTGTAATGCTGGATGCATGTAACAATTATTCTGCCATCATTATATGTATCTATGTATGTATATGTGTATGTATATTTATATATGTATGTGTGTGTATATTTATATATGTATATGTGAGTTTATATGTATTTATATCTATGTGTAAATGTATGTATATGTGTGTATGTGTATATATGTTTGTGTGTGTTCATATATACATTTATAAATGGTTGTATGCATGTATGTGTGTATATGCATGTATATGTGTGTATGCAGGTGTGTATGTATATGTATGTGTATGTGTGCATGTATGTGTGTATGTGTATGAATGCATATATATGGATGTGTATGTATATGTAGGTAAGTGTATGTGCGTATGTGTACGTATATGTATGTGTAAGTATATGTGTGTGTATTTGTATATGTGGATGTATATGTATGTATATGTGTATGTATGAATGTGGGTATGTATATGTATGTTTGTGTAAATGCATTGTGCATGTATATGGGTATATATGAGCGTATGCTTATAGACATGTATGTATGTACATATACATGTATATATTTATATGTATGTATACCAATGACCGTCTTGTTTATGTTTGCATGTGTGTGTGTATGTATATGTATGTGTGCGTATTGTGTATTGTGTATGTACGCATGTATATATTTGTGTGATATGTTTACATATGTATGTGTGTGTGCGTGTATATATATGTATGTATAACAATGACCGTCTTTAGTGTCATGTCTGCTTGAGCATGTGAATTCGATGGCAGGACTATATGTCATTTTTCAGACTCATGAACTTTCAGTGTCTGAGGGAGTGACACTCGTCTGACAAGACGTTGCAATCATCATATATATGTATGTATATATATACGTATATATATATGTATATATGTACATATATATGTATATATATGTATATATGTATTTATATGTATATGTATATATGTATAGATATAAGTATATATATGTATATATATATAAGTATGTATATATATATATATATATATATATATATATATATATATATATATATATATATATATATATATATGATTGTTGAGCTGGATTAAATCCGACGATATGAAAACAAATGGAGGTGGAAGGACCTGGATACTCAACGTTTCGCCCGATTTATGCGGGCTTCTTCAAGAGGGATGGTCATTGACGAGAGAGTCGGAGGATTGGGGCTATATATAATGCTGGGGGAGAGCAACGTGTTTTCCTTATGTAAATTAGATATCATATATACAGATATACACATTTTATGAGAGAAAAAAATAAAAACTAAATTAGAGTAAATTAGTGTAGTGGGTTACGTCTAAAAGTTAAAATATTGTAGAGATTAAAGAAAATGTGTTTGGAAATATAGCGGTGATAGATTAAATAAATAAAATGACACGAGATTACGAAGGAAGTTTTTTTTTTAAATTAGAGATAATTGAATTGGGATAAAATAGCGTAGTAACTTAAAAGATGGTGTCTAAAAATAAGAATAGGAGGTGATAAAATGGAGTCTAAAAATAGATAATGATAAAATAAAATACAGTAAATAAGTAAAATAAAAATAATAAAATTAAGTGAAATTACGAATAAAAACGACACAATCTATAAGAACCTAAATATGACAGGCATTCAAATAACAAAACTAA
>NC_136495.1:90210350-90212850 GCF_053919585.1 Euprymna scolopes | reverse complement strand
GGGAAGATCTTGTTCCCCATAGGGGAGGGGCCAATTGGAATGGTATAGGTATGGGAGGGGATGATAGAAGGGATTATAGTTGTCTCAGTCATGAGGGATTTCTCCTCCACTGACTGAGGGGGGAGCGAGGTGTTGGAACAGATTTTATACTATGGTTCTAGGTGTTTTCTAGTGTTGTTGGTTTCGAGGTTCAGTGTGTTATATTAGAGATAGGGGTGTTATGTCTGTGTGGTTATATGCGCATGCGCATGTGTGTGCTTTAATGTGTCGGTTCTGATTTATCTGTGGGTGCGTATATGTATATGGATGTGCATGTTAGTGTGCGTTGCATTTAATGTTTTTTTGTGTTGATATTAGGCTCTGTTCAGTTCAGGAGTGAATCTTGTGATGAAGTTTTTTTCCTGTGTAAGTAAATAAAAATAATTTTCTGTTTGGAAGATTGGCATTATTTTGAAGCTGTTTCCGCTGCATGTGTGTACATGTTTGGACATATAGAGGTGTCTGTCACCTGCAATTTTGATGTTGCTCTTATGTAAGGCCACTCTATTGCTGAAAGTTTTGGTGGCGCCTATGTAGGATTGGTTGCATGCTGTGCATCTTAGTGCATACACAACATTTTTGGAGGTGCAATTTAGATCCTTTTTTATTTTGCATGTTTGTGCTGGGTTTTTGAATGCGTATGTGTTTCCTTATATTATTATGTCACATACTCCACATCGCGGTTTGTTGCATTTTGTAACCCCTTTTGTAGTATGTGGAGCGAGTTTTGAGGAAGTTAGGATGTGTTTTAAGTTTTTGGGTTGGCGTTTGCTTTTTATTATTTTTGTTGTTTTAAGTATGTTGTTTAGTTTGTCATCCTGATTGAGGAGGATAAGGTTTTTTGTTATCTGTGTGAATAGTTCTGGGTTGTTTATGTTGTGTGTAGAGACGTATGCTAAAATTTGTTCTTTGTTGTGTTCTTTTGGGATTCTTAGTTGGTCTATTGGAATTTTTTCAGCCAGTTCAATACCTTTCTGTACTAGTGGTAGTGGATATCCTCTTTTCCGCAGTGTTATTTGTAGTTCATTCAGTCTAGTTGAACGGAGGTGTCTGTCTGTTACTATGGTGCAGACTCTACGTGCTAGGGAGTAGGGTATTGATTTTAGACAGTTTTTAGGATGGTGGCTTTTGAAGTGGAGGTATTGTTGAGTGTCTGTGGGTTTGTGGTAGATGTCTGTGATTATGTTGTTGTTTTTTATTGTTACTAGGATGTCTAGGAAGAGTAGTTCTGTGGGGCTTTGTTCCAGTGTGAAGTTTATTTTTGGGTGTAGATTTTGTAGCAAAGTGTGGAGTTCTCTGATATCCCCCAATGTGGTTTTCCAGAGGATAAAGCAGTCGTCTAGGTATCTTTTCCAAGATTTTATGAAGAGTGTTTTTATATTGTGCCCGTACTTTTGCTCTATCCTTTCATAAAGGGTTTCTTCTAGGAAGGCGAGTGTAAGGGTGGCATATGTCGGTGCCATTTTGGTACCCATTGCTGTGCCTAGTATTTGGATGTAGTTGTCTTTATTGAATTGGAAGGAGTTGCTATTGAGGATTATGTCGATGCTATCAATCACGAATTGTTTATTGAATCTGGGGTGTAAAGTCTGTGTATGTTTGTCAATCCAATAAGAGATAGCTATTTTTTAACATTATTTTATTATTCAGTGTTTTGGTTTTTCATTGAGAATTATGTTTAGATCATTGTAATAATGTTTTTAAATCATTGAAATCGATTTTACGCGTTTCAGACGTTCTGTGAAGCGTCCTCGTCAGAAATTATCTTCAAATATGTTGGAGATGTAATAATAGCATTTTCGTAGTTCATTTGAAGTGTTTCCAAGGGGTGGAAACGTGTAAGAGTCAACTATTCATAGGAATGTTCAATTTTTATTACTCTTTTATTGGGCTGTGACGAGGCCGCCGACCTCGGCTGTGGTCACTCCTGTGTTGTGTTTCTCTCTCACACTCTCTCTTTCTACTTGTGGTTTTTTTCCTTTAGGGAAGTGTGTGTGTGTGTGTGTGTTTTTTCTTTTATTGCTTTGAGAATGTGTGTACTGTTTTATAGTATTATGAGATTATTTGCTTCTCTTGGAAGGTGACTGCGATCCAATGTATATATGTATATATATATAAAATAAAAATTACAATTAAATTTACCAAAATGATCCAAGATGGTATATTATAAATATTAAAGAATTAATATTTATAAAGTTATCTCAGCCAGATGTAAAAGCTCGATAAAACCAAATAGGAAATAGAGCTTATAATACGAGCAAACAGTTAATAAAACATGTAAAAAAAAACACTTTGAAATGAGTTAAAAAACACATTTAATCTGAAAAGGAAACACTAGATAAGTGGATAGTCCTTAATCCGCAGAGTTTCGAAGAAATACTTTCCTTCTAATCAGAGGGTAGGAATTAGCAAAATGCGGGATCGGATTTTGCATGCAAAAGTATTTGATGAAACAACAAGT
>NC_136495.1:90160350-90207850 GCF_053919585.1 Euprymna scolopes | reverse complement strand
AGAAAAGTATTCTCATGCTTGTCGAGAAGTGTGTATCGCATCGTTGTCTTGCTGAAAAATCCAATTTCTTCCACACAGACGTGGACTTTCAGTCCTGATAGAAGCATTTTCAAGCATTGAAATGTACTTTGATGATGTTTACCGGCCTTTCACAACTTGCAACTTTAGGGTCCCAACTTACGAGAAAGCACTCCAGATCATTAAACACCCTCCGCACTCTTTGTGCAAATTTCTATCATGCCAATAGTGTTGAAATCCATCTGGACCATCTAGATTAAACTTTTTCTCATCGGAGAAAATTACATTTTCCCACTTCTCTTCATCCCAAGTCTGGTATTTGGCGGCATATTTAAGTCAGTTAGTTTTGTGCTGTTCAAGAAGACGTGGTTTCTGCAGTCGCTTTAAATGATTGAAACCCTTCATTTTCAGATGTCTTCTGATGGTTTTAGGACTCTGCTGCTGTTTGGCTTTTCAATCGACCTGAGCTTATACTGGAGTTTTTTTTTAAACTTCTGATACGGCGATCCAGTGATGGGGTTATTATTTTTGGTCGACCTGGACTCTTTTAATATTGATCTGGATTCCTTAAAAATTTGTGATAACCGTTTTGCTACGATTCACTTCGTTTGCAATAGATCAATGGGAGAGTCCACCCCTATTAAGCTCAAAGATCATTCCTCTCTCAAACTCTGATAATGGTTTCCCTTTTGCTATTTATAATTTAGTAAGATGTTTTTTATCCAATAATAAGTTGCTTTTAGTAACATAGAAAGCTTTTTGTATTCATTTTTTCAAAACTAGCCGATTTTATTAAAGTGGTCTTATCATTTTGACCAGTTGAAAATGTTTGTTTTTTACAAAAATAATTATTAGATCAGGGTTAAGGTTTCGGATGAAGCAGATTTAATTTTTTTCCATTATATTTTCCCTTTTGGCAATGGTTTCAACCATTGGTTTGATTAAAAATTCGATAATATGTGTAAACACTTACTTAAGTGGTCTTATGATTTTGACCAGGACTGTATACATGAATATACATGCATACATATGATTATATATGTATATGTATGAAGGTTTTTGTTAAAAAACATTCAGATTTTCTAATTATTAAGACCTGTATTACACATAGGGGGTTGAAAAAATGAGTTGTGGTGTGAGGAGAAATACAAACTGAAAAAAGGAATATTCAGGCCTGGAATTATGCAAAGAAAGGGGTTGCAAAAATGAGTTGTAGTGTGAGAAGAAATACAAACTGAAATAGAGAGAAGGAGAGTTTTAAAATATTATCTTAAAACGATAAGATACCAGTTAGAAAAGCATTTCATCCGAGGCATGAAAATTGTTAAACAAAATGTTTTACTATAGGCTTAAAAATTAAGGTACAAGATCCAATTTGAAATTTATTTATCTTCAAAGTCCACTTTTATAAATTTTACAAAGTAAGGTATAAAAATTTAATTTAAATTGAATCAAAAAATTTCCTTGGATTTATTTTATGTAATGTACATTTGTTGCAATTTAAAAACATTGCATTCCATCCAGCAATTAATTATATACTTATAAAATTTTCAATGATTTTTTTAAAGTGCAACAGCATGTATTACATAAAAAAAATCCAAGGAATTTTTTTGATGAATATATACATGTATATATATGAATATATACATGTATATATATGAATATACATGTATATATATATATGAATATACATGTATATATATATGTATATACATGTATATATATATGTATATATATACGTGTATATATGTATATATATGTATATATATGTATATATATGCATATATATTTATATATATATGTATATATATGTATATATATATTTTTATATGTATATATATGTATATGTATATATATGTATATATATATGTATATGTATATGTATGTATATATATTTGTATATGTATATGAATATATATTATCATATATATATGTATATATACATGAATATATCTATGAATATATATAGATATATGTATAGGTATATATATATGTATATATATATATGCATATGTATATGTATATATATATGAATATATATACGTATATATATATATATATATGAAGATGAATATGAATATATATACGTATATATATATGAAGATGTATATGTACATATATATATGAATATACATATATGAATATATATATATATGAATATATATATGAATATATATATATATGAATATATATATGTATATATGAATATATATATATGAATATATGAATATATATATATATATGAATATATATATATATATGAATATATATATATGTATATTTATATGAATATATGTATATGAATATATATATATATGTATATTTATATGAATATATTAATATGGACATATATAGCAGGCTCCTTCAGTCTTGAACATATTTTGGATTCCCACGAATCGTTTATTACGTGTGAAATTTTTGTGGCAGAAGGTGCGCAATCTCAACCACACCTCTCCTGAGACGACATTGTTTAATACACCTGGCAAGTGAAGTACAGGAAGACTGGAAACAAATACTGACTAAGCGGAGAGCACATACAGCGCCTAGAGTTCCCAAATGATCACCCATCTCATACTTACCAAGCTCAATGTTGCTTTACTCTGGTGATCTGACGAGAACTGCTGTGTCAACGCGATTGTGCCTTATATATATATATATATATATATATATATATATATATATATATATATATATATATATATATATATATATATATACGGCACAATCGCGTTGACACATATATATATGTATATGTATATATATATATATATATATATATATATATATATATATATATATATATATATATATGAATGTGCGTATATATATATATATATGAATGTGTATATATATATGTATATATGTATATGTATATATATGAATGTATATATGTATTTATATATATATATTAATGTATATATATGAATGTATATATGTATTTATATATATATTAATGTATATATGAATGTATATATGTATATATATATGTATATATATATATATATATATAAGTATATATATATATATATGAAAGTATATATGTATATTTATATGAATGCATATATGTATATATATATTTATATCTATGCATATATATATATATATATGTATATATGTGTATATATGTACATGTATATATGAATGTATATATGTATATATATATGAATGTATATATGTATATATACATATATAAATGTATATATGTATATATATATATGAATGTATATATGTATATATATCTATGAATGTATATATGTATATATATATGAATGTATATATGTATATATATATGAATGTATATCTGTATATATAAATGAATGTATATATGTATATATATGAATTTATATATTTATATATATATATTAATGTATATATATATATATGAATGTATATATGTATATATATATGTATGTATATATATGTATATATATATGAATATATGTATGTTTATATATGAATATGTATATATATATGAATACATATATGAATATATGTGTGTATATATATATATACATATGCATACATATATGTATATAGATGAATATATACATATGTATATAGATGAATATATATATGCATAAATATATATGAATATATATATATATGTATATATATGTATGTTTTAAGTGTTCAGACATGTTGAACAGAAAGGTCTCCTATCGGCTTCGTCTGCAAGGAGGCAGGGTAGAAGTACTCGTCAAGGATTCGTCAATTGACACTCAGCCCAACAGCACCTGTTGGACTGAGGTACGCCGCCTGGGTAATACCTAGGAGGTCCACCCTCCCAGGCCTTTCCACCGCGCTTTCCGGTGGGGCAAGTTTATTGCTTGCTGCCTGAGGCGCCCCGACCGAGGAATGCCGACGGTGTTACTCAGGCAATTTTTAAAATTGCAGGAGTGCCCCTTCTTTAGGGGAGTCTGCGGGGTTCCCACTTTCCGACCTTGTGCCACATTTTGCTGATGTGGACAGCAATTAAATATATACCCCCATTATTCGCAATGGGGAAGGTCTCGTAGCGGCTTCAGCTGCAGGGAGACAGTATAGAAGTACTCGTCAAGGATTCGTTATTTGACGCTCAGCCTGACGGGTGAGGGACCGGGAACCAGCCCAGAGCACTGTCAGTCTGAGATACACCGCCTGGATAATACCTAGGAGGTCTACCCTCCCAGGCCTTGCCACTGGGCTTTCCGGTGGAGTAAGTTTATCGCTTACTGCCTGAGGCATTCCAACGTGGTTACTCAGGCAATTTTTACAATTGCAGGAGTGTTCCTCCTTTAAGAGAGCCTGCTGTATCCCCACCGTCCGGCCTTGTGCCACATATTGCTGTGGTGTGCAGCAATTAAATCTCTACCTACCATTAGGAGTCAAAAACATTTTACACACCCCGTTTTTTGATATAATGGAAAAATCATTTCGGATTCAATTTTGGTTTCACTTGAGAAAAGGAAAGAAAAATAAATAAATACAAATAAAAATAAACAAATAAATGAACAAATAAAAATTAACCAAAAAAATATTTGTTTTTCTTTGTTTTTTTTTTTTGTTTTAGGGGAATTTGTCTTTATTCTCATTGGTCAAAAAGAATTAATATATTGGTATAATATGTGCAAATAGAAGCCATCAAAATAGACACTTTTCAAACATATATGTACAAACACACAAATAGAATCCTATTCAAATACATATAAACATATATGCACAAAAATTCAAATATACGTTATTTTTTTGTTTGTTTTTAAACAAAAACTGGAAACATTATGTTAGGTATTAGTTGGTTAATTTGGTTAGTAAGATAGAAATGGTCGCAGTTTAACGTCGTGCCCGGGACAATTTACAATTTTTTTTTTTTTTTTTTTTTTTTTTTTTTTGGTGTGATTTCGACTGTTCATGCTTCTCTGTTTGGGTTTCTGAAAAGAGATAATAATTAGATTCCAAAATGTTCAGTTATAAAATGTTTTAATTTTATTCTTTTTATAGGTTTAATGAAAATGTCGGCTATATTATTCTCAGACGTCACATGAGTAAAAGTAATAAATTTTTTACTTATTTCATCCCTTATAAAATGATATCTGATATCAATATGCTTCGACCTTTGATGAATCATAAAATTATTTGCTAATAATATACTGCTCTGATTTTCACAATGAATTACTATAGGTTGTTTACTTAGATTAGGTCTTAAAATAGATTTTAGAGGGGTGTTCATAAGAATTGCCTCCTGTGCGGAATGGGTAAGGGCCACAAATTCTGTTTCACAAGTAGAAAGGGCAATAATTTGTTGCTTTTTAGTTTTCTAAGAGATCATAGGCCCAGTCTAAAACAATACCCAGTTATACTTTTTCTATCCTCAGAGTTATCCCAATCTGAATCTGAAAATCCTTCTAAATTTAGAGGATATTTAGACTTTTTAAATATTAAAGATTGTGCCTTGGTTCTTTTTAGATAACGAAGGATTTGTTTTGAGATAGCTTTGTTACAGTGTCAAACATATGTCATCAAATAGATGAGGCTTCCAACCATTTCTATATATAATCGATTATCTATGAATTTTGTTTCGGTCTCTATATTTTTATTTATGTCCATTTCGACGGAAGTTTTACGCGGTTTGCAATCTTACATTCCGAACTTGAGCAGAATTTTTTCAATGTATCGTGATTGGTTCATAGTTATAGTTTCATTTTCACAGGTAAATTTTATACCGAGGAACCATGACAGTCGTCCAAGATCGGCCATTTTAAATTTTTTATTTGATTCATTTTTAACATCTTTTAAAGTGTTGTCGAAGTTTGAGGCGAGGAATATATCGTCAACCCAAAAAACCAAAATCAACAATTTATTACCTACATTTTTGGTATACATGCACGCGTCTACGGAACATTGCTTGAATTCCTGTTCTATTAAATAATTATGGAGTGTTAGATTCCAATTGTGAGCACTTTGTCTTAGTCCATATAACGATTTATTCAGTTTCCACATGCAATTTTTATTTTTCATTTTAAATCCCTCTGGAGGGTAAATATAGATTTCACAGTCAATCAGAGCATTTAAATAAGCATTTTTTTTTACATACATTTGATGTATTTTTAAATTGTATTGAGTGGCAAGTTGTAAGAAAATTCTAATTGTCATTAAATTTGTCGTTGGTGAAAATGTTGCAAAATATTCCACTCCAGAAATTTGTGAAAAACCATTTGCAACAAATGTTGCTTTAAAAGTTTCACTGCCAGAAGCTGTGATTTTTTTTTTTAAACCCAGCATGAAGAAATTATATTTTTTATCTGTTGGTTTTGCAACTATTTCGTATGTGTTGTTTTCAGATAAAGCTTTCAATTCGGATATCATAGCTTGTTTCCATTCTTGGCGATTTTCTGAATTAATCGCCTCATTATAACTTTCCAGTGCACTTTTCAACGAATAACAGTAATCCACTGCGTAGTCATGTATCTTTTCAATTTGTAAGAAGTCTGGCCTTTTTCGCTCCCTTATTGGGTATCGACGTGTCTGGTTAATATTTTCGTTAGTAGTTCTACTGTAATTGTCGTCGTTATTAATATTTTCATTGTGATCGATTAAGATGCTAGGTAATGTTCCACTGGATCGCCATTTTTAAAATTTAATGTATCATTGAATTTTATACATCTAACCCTTTTTATGGCATTTTGGGCTGGAAAGTAGATTAAATATGCTGGACTGTTTTTATCATAACCTACGAAAATACTTTTTCGCTTTTAATATTTAGTGTACTGGTGTTTTCTACAAATGCAAAACAATCTGAACCAAATATATGCATTCTGTTCATCTACCAAGTCGATTGCAAAAATAGATTACGAAATTGTACTCATTCTTAGTTCGTGAGAGGGGAATCTATCACCATACTTTCCTTTAAACACGTCCGTTGGACTTTTATTAAGTAGAATACTTAATATTTTTTTTTTTTTAATGGAGAGTAGAAAACGCATTGTGGATGCGTTATCGGCAGCTCCTGTTACTCTCGCTTCTTTTTATTTGTCTCTCAGTCCTCATTTTTTAATGAGTGATTTTTCTGACAAAGGGAGAAGAAAAAGCTGTTTTCTAGGTTGGCAGTATTTTGCGCGAACAGTTGGCAGAGATGGCGGAAATTTTCTGTTTCTATGTCTATCCTTGTAGCCATGTCACTAGTAAGGGTGCTGGAGGTAAACGTTTTGTCTGGGCTGACGTTATCCGCCTGATAGTCAGGGACCCGAACCTTGGATTAACCACCAAGGAGGCTGTCCTATCAGCAGGTGCAAATACTGGAGCTGCTGTATTGCCATTTGGTGAATGGATTCTGGACCATGCAGTAGCTTCTGGTGGGGCCTCTCGATGCCATACTAGTGGGTAATTGTTACGGCTTTACCTTATCATTAGCTACAAATAAAAAAAAAATTCTTCGTTTCTTTTTCTCTCTTAGTTTCCCCTCTCTATCCTGCTCTAAGTAAATCTGACGACCTAGTCCACAAATTCCAAAAATTCATCATGACAAGTTTCAAGAAAAAATACACGATTAAACCCGGTTCTCCAACTTCCAACGTAGACCCCTACTACCATGTCTCCTTCTCCAACATCAGGGGTCTACGTTCTAACCTTCCAGAGGTTGAAACCCAATTACAGGAGACTAAACCAGACCTTTTATTTTTAAGTGAAACTGGCATTGGACAGGCTATTTCCCTAGAAGAGTTCGCAATTAAAGGATACTCTAACTTAACTTCTAAATCTGACCCCCAAGATCGCCATGGGCATGGAATATGTGCCTATATTAGGGATAACTTTCCATGTGGTAGGGACATCTCCAGGGAAGATCCTAACTTACCCTATATGTGCTTCCGGGTTGCTTTAGCTCACACTACTGCATTTATATTTACTCTCTATCGCCCCCATAACAGCGGAGTTACTATCTTTCAAAGCATATCTGAGAAAATTGACCAAGTCCTATCTGCTTATCCTTCAGCTAACATTTACGTATGTGGTGACTTCAATGTTCACAACGTCGAATGGTTGACCCACTCTAACAAGACTGATGATGAGGGGAGGTTCTGTCATGATTTCTCCATTGCCTATGACCTCACTCAGATTGTTCAGGAACCCACTCGTGTGCCCGACAATGACGGCCAGTATGCGAGCCTACTAGACCTTTTTCTCACAACTTGCCCTGAACTATGTTCAGTTTCTGTTCTGTCGCCTCTTGGATCTTCCGACCACTCTGTTGTATCAATTAAGATAAAAATGAAATGTAATAAGTCCCCAGACGTACCTCTCCATCGTACAGTATATCGATACACTAAGGCTGACTGGGATAGCTTCCGTACATTTATATCTGATCTACCTCTGCATTCCATGTTTAAAAAGGATGTGTCCTCTATAGTATTAGACCTGACGGAATGGTTAATTGTAGGTATTGACCGTTTCATACCCTCGAAAAAGTTTCAGCAAAAACCTAACAGCCAGCCATGGTTCTCTCCAGAATGTGCTGCTGCCATTGCGCACAGAAATCACTTTTTCCACTGTTTCCAACGTAATAGATGTATGAAAACTAAAGCCGCTTTCAGGACTGCCAGCAACCATTGTAAGAAAGTAATAAAGAATGCAAGAGAGTTGTATGCTCAATCTGTTAAGTCCAAAGTAGCTGAGCAGCGGCTTGGTTCCCACCAGTTTTGGCAAATAGCAAACAGAATCCTGAACAGAAGCGTGTGCTCCATCCCAACTATTATCAATGGACCTGAGGTAATCTCGTCAGCATCAGACAAAGCCAAACTCTTTGTCAAGAACTTCGCAGCTAATTCTACCCTTTGCGATCAAGGCTGCCAACCCCCAATATTTCCTCCTGTATCAGAAAACACGCTATGTGATATACGTATATCTGTACGTGATGTTGCCAAGCTAATCAAAAACCTTGATTCCAGTAAAGCAACTGGCCCTGACGGTATTCCAATTATAGTACTCAAAAAACTTTAACCTGAACTAGCGCCCATACTTACAAAACTGTTTAAACGTTGTCTTAAGGAGAATAGTTTCCCATCTCCCTGGAAAATTTCATCAGTATGCCCTGTATTTAAGAATTCAGGTGATCGCTCATCCCCCTCTCAGTACAGGCCAATAAGTCTCCTGTGCGTCATGAGTAAGTTGCTGGAATCTGTGTTAAATACAGAAGTAATCAACCGTCTCAACAAAAATAACCTTCTTAGTGACACTCAATATGGTTTCCGTTCTGCTAGATCTACAGCAGATGTGCGTACAGTTATATCTCATAGGATTAGCAAATCTCTCGACGGATGCAACCTTTCTAGGGCAATTGCTCTTGACATATCTAAGGCCTTTGATAGGGTATGGCATAAAGGTTTACTTCATAAGATCTCTAGCTATGGTATTGCTGGAAATGTCTTCTCAATTATTAAATCATTTCTTTCTGATAGGTTCATAAGAGTAGTAGTTGAGGGGCAAAAATCAGAAGCTCACAGCATTAATGCCGGTGTCCCTCAGGGATCCATCCTGGGCCCAACTCTTTTCCTGATCTATATTAATGATCTTCCAAATCACATCCTTACATCATTTGTAGACATCTATGCTGACGACACTACCATTTATGGTAGCACATCTAAGACAGTAAACGACCAAGTTCTCTCCAATTCTCTCTCCTCTGATCTTGAACACGTAGTACAATGGGGTAAGGAGTGGCTGGTTACTTTTAATGCATCTAAAACCAAGCTTCTCTCTTTACATCATCAACATTCTGATCCACATCTGGCATCAATTGAAATGAATGGCTCTCGTCTTCAGGAGGCCTCAAGTTTTGACAAGCTTCTTGGCTTGACCATTACTCCTGATCTGATCTTAAATGGAATACGTACATCAAATCTGTTGCCAAGGCCGCTGGAAAAATGGTGGGATCTTTCTATCGATCCGGTAGATATCTCACTGCTGATGCTATTCTCTATATAAGAGCCAGGTACGTCCAAGGATGGAATACTGTTGCCACATCTGGGCAGGAGCTGCTAGAAAGGACTTGTCCTGCCTTGATAGAGTTCAAAATAGACTTCGTAGCCTCGTAGGAGATGTCATTTTCTCTTCCTTGCAACCTCTATCCCACAGAAGAGATGTTGCGAGTTTGTCTCTGATGTATCGTTATTTTCATGGAAAGTGTTCGACTGAGCTTCAATCTATGGTCCCCCCTCGCCAAACTTTCACAAGAAACACTCGTCTAGCTGTAAACACTATCAACAATTCCCCCCACTCTTTATCTGTGCCTAAACCTAAACGTAGATTCCATGAACAAAGCTTCTTTCTTAGAACTGCACGCCTGTGGAATTGTCTTCCGTTTTCCTGCTTTCCGGCTGACTACAATATAGTTGTCTTCAAGTCTAACGTAAATAAGTTCTTGATGAGCCGTTCCATATAAGTTATCAAATTTACCAAATTTTCATTACTAATGATTACTATATTGTCCAATTTCTACTGTACACTCTTTAACCCTTATCCTTGAGTGGCCTCTGGGCCTTGATAATGTGGTGATGCCTATGTAAAAAAAAAAAAAAAAAATTAGGTTTTACACTGCAAAACGTTTCATACAGTGTTTTGCCTAATCTTTTATTAAACGATCTATTTCTGATATATGCTGCTGCCATTAAAGCTTAAGCCATAGACTATGCGCTAATTTCGATTCGATAAGTAGACATCTTTTTATATCAAAAAGGGTTCGCCATGCTCTTTCAGTGGTGCCATTTTGGAAGGGGGAATACAGCGCAGATTTCTCGTGTTTAATACGGTGGTTGATTAATACAAGTTCAAAGTCTTTACTAGTAAATTCAGTCCCATTGTCTGAGTGAATGCATTTTACCGAACCGTACGGGGCAATATCAGCTAAATATTTCTTAGTGGCGAGGATAGTGTCGGATTTGTTTTTTTAGAAAATAAACTATAATTAAACCGGAAAAATCATCAATAAAGTTCAAAACACACCTTAGATTATTTCTCCCCATCGGGCTGATCGGATCTGCTAAGTCACAATGCACAAGTGAGAGTATTTTCGTAGCCTTTTTGTCTGGCGTTCTGATTTTATATTTTGTCATTTTCCCCTGTGCAGCAATTAAATCTCTACCTACCATTAGGAATCAAAACAATTTACCCCCCCCCCTTTTTGATGTAATGGAAAAATCCTTTGGATTCAATTTTGGTTTGACTCGAGAAAAGGAAAGAAAAATAAATAAATACAAATAAAAATAAACAATTTGGGAGATCGTCTGAAGGTATTATTTTCACGCCTTCGACTACATTTGGTATTTTTTTTAATATTAGCTGTATTGCAGTGTACTAGAATTTTATGTCAGGTTTCCAAGTCGTGACAGGCAGTTTTTGAGGGAATCATACTTTTTAAATAATATAGTCGGCCATTTTATTTAATGTCAAATGCAGTTCCATTGGGGTATATAAATTTTGACTTGTTTCGACCAAACTTTATATTCGCGCCTTGTTTAATTGCAGCCTACACGGAAAATATGTCTTGCTTAAATGTAGGTATGAACAGAGCATTTTTTAGAATACAGTTACGGATTTCGCCTTTATTATTTTTTAGAGATATTTTAGCATCGCCTCTTTTCAAGACTATATCATTTATTTGACTACCGTCGACAAGTTCGACAAAATGACTTTGTGGATTAAAGTTTGAATCAAAATTAATAAAATCAGATTCCTTGGTGATAACTTGTGCTGTAGCACCACAGTCTACAAGGAGATTTTTACCGTTTGTGGTATTGTCAAAGTTACATGTGAATAGAAATGTATGTTCTTCCTCAAAGTTCTCAACGTTTTTTACGGAGTCCATTTAAGAGTGTTTATATCGACATCGGGAACTTTTGTGATTGGGTCGTCCACGTCCACAATTATAGCAGATAATTTTATTCTTTTTCTTGGGAAAATTACTTTTGGGGAACACGTTGCGGCGAGGTACGTAATTTGGTGGTGTCTGTTTTCGAGAAGCATTTTTGAACTTCATAATATTGCTGGAGTTATTATTGTAAACGAGCATACGATTAGTCTCTTCATAACTGCGCAATGCCACTTTAAATTTGCTGAAATTTATGGGTTTGTCTTTTTGCGTCATTGATATCATCAAGCTATCGTGTATTATTTCACCTGAGAGTTTTAAGGCATTGGCGGTTGTTTCTACCCTTATAACGTAGTCGGTACTAGTTTCATCGTCATTACGTTTCAGAGATGTTAGTTCTGTATATAGTGATATAATTTTCGGTTTCCCTTTTGATAAATAATGTTCTCTTAATATGTTTAATGCTTTCCGTCCGTCGTCCAAGGCGTCTCTTATAATCAGAGACAGACTTCTATCGTCTAAGCATTGAATCAGTTCTGCAAAAACAGCCGCGTTCTTTTTGAGAAATTCGGGGTAATTAGGATTCTTTGTTGGAGATTGTATCACTTTGTGTAGTTTTCGAATCCTTATATACCCCAGAAATTTTACCTGCCACAATTCGAATTTAGATTCCGATCCGTCAAAGAAAAGACGATGGTTGGATGCATAACCTGTTAAGTGTTGACACATGTTGAACAGAGTGCAGTCTCGATACTGAGTTTGAAGTAACAAAGATGGCGGCAGTAATTGCTAGTAACAAAGATGGCGACCAAGAATCAAATGCAGCGCATGACGTAGGTAACAGCGAACTTGTATTTAGTCGTTACGGCCCCGACCTTGGCATTATCTACTGCCAAGGCCTTATTTGGGGTCCGCAACAACTTAGGCACCAGGGCCAGTAGGGGGAAGTGGGGAAAAATAGGGGTCTTTGCTAGTCCTAGGCTAGACTTGCGTTTGATAGCAAGTAAAACCTACACTAGAGTTTCTATCACGCACTATTTGCATAACCGCCTAACATTCTTACCAGGACCTACTTAAAATAACAGCTCCCCAGCTTACACGGATGGCGGGCGACATTCATGCTGAAAAATTTTAAAAGATATGTACAAGAACAAAACAAAACTTATTTATGTACAAAAATAAAGTAATTCTTTTTTTTTTTTTCCTTAAAATAATGGGGGTGAGATGATGGGGAGGGGGGCAAACTAGAAAACACCCAAAAAATAAAGAAAAAGAAAGCAAATAAACAAAATGCCTATGGGGCAGGTTAGTAAGGGACCCTCCCTACCTAACAGCTGGTCTGTCGTGTGAAACGCCCACTGTCTTCCGCTCCTCTCCCCCGGGGGGAAGAGGTGAAAGCAAGCAGGTCGTTCCCTAGAGGGGAGTGGAGGACCTAAGGGTATGTGTGAAAAATAACTTGGGGTTGGGGTAAACCGGGGTGGATGGCGTCTTCCAAGATAAAAGTGCGTAATGGGCAAAAATAGGCCGGGGACAAAATAAACAAGTGGACTGGGCATCTTTGGAAGCTCTCTTAGTGCCAATCTAACGAAAAAAAAAAAATAAAAAAATAAAAGACTACGGGAACAGGATAACATGCATACTACCCTAGTCTAGGCCCTAATAAAGCATAAGCTATCCACTCTTGGTGGTTACACACCTACCTAGCCTACTCCTACCCATCGTATAAGGTTAACCTTATATTACTTTACATAAGGGGCTGGGTTCCGAGAAAACCAAACTTCAGCACCTTAGGAACAATACCACTAGGGTGGAAACACGAACTCGAACCTAGCTCCTCGTCGGATGCACAAACTAGTGTTGTTCACCCATCTCCTATCAAAGTCTATGCGGGACAATCTCTTCCAATCACATCTGATTTTTATTTTAAGTTGATGCTTGAAATAAACGACCAGATCCTGATCGGAAAAAGATCGCCCCTCATAGACAATGCCCAGACGTGTATACCACATCTCTTTATCCCAAAAAGCCCGTCCTTACACCAAAAGAAAAATGCTCCCCCCAAAAATACCTCGCTCCCAACAAGAGAAAAGAAACTTAGGGAAAAAGAGCCCCCAAACACCACCTTTTAGTACCCCTGCCAACACGTCACAAAACACTCCACCCCCTTCTCCTATGAAAACTGACATGCCCCCTTCCACACCCTCTGACAAAAAAGAGACAGAAGCTCCTCTACCAACAATGAGCAGAGAAAAAAATCGCCCCCCTATTTTACAGGCAAATCTACCTGCACCATTACACAGGAAAGGGAAGCTTTTATGAAAACAAACATTTTAAAAAATCTTCTTGCCTTTAAAAATTTAAATGACAAAGATACTAGTAACCCAGACCCTTTTCCTAAAGCAAAACAAGTCTTAACGGTCGTTAGACGAAGGGAGGAGACAAATGGGTTATGGACAATGATGGAGGAAGCAAATAGTGCTTATGATTTGTTTCCTCCATTGAGGAGATCTCAGAGTTCAAAAAGTTATGTGATGCACCCATCATTATATAGGGCCATAAAACTAACTTTCCCTCTTGACATCGGCGGTCTGTCCCCAGACGGGTCAATCACCTCTGAAATAACCACAGGATCTTTTGGGACAGCTGTCGGTGTCTTAACACCGTCTATGTTTGGTCAGGATTCCCAACCCTAAGTGAACCAGGATGGCCTTATGATTAGCTAACTTAAATGTCCGAGGGTTGAGGGACGCCTCTAGTAAACTTCGAGTTGCACGCGACATTCAACGCCTCGGTGTGGATATTTGTTGTGTACAGGAAACTCACTTTATTCCAAGTGATTATCAGGGTGTGCTCCTTAGAGACTTTCAGCTCTACTCAGCACATTATGATATCCACGCAAGGAGGGTTACCTCGCTAGTTCAGCGCACTCTTGATGTGTCATGTGACCCTGTATATGCAGATCCGGAAGGAAGATTGCACGTGCTGGATGTTACCGTAAAGGATGTGGCATTTCGTTTTATTGGGGTTTATGCGCCCAATAACCATACTGAGCTAGTTTCCTTTTTTCGGCGAATCGAGCCCTTCATGAATTCGTCTCGTTGGTTAGTTTTAGCGGGAGACTGGAATGTGGTCTTGGATCCTGAGTTGGATCGCGGGGTCAATACCAACAGTTTGACGCCTATTTAGCTGACTTTTCTCGCCTTGAGGCGACCGAAGCAGCTAGGTGTGAAGGTAGCATAAAACAGGAAGAAGTCCTTGAGGCCTTGAAACAGGTCAGGCTAGACAGAACCCCTGGGTTTGATGGTTTGCCCTACGAGGTGTATTTGAGGCTGTCGCCTATTTTTATTCCTTTGCTGGCCATACTTTTTTACTCCTGGTTTAGAAACGGGTGTATACCTCAGTATTTTACCAGGGGGATTATTAAATTGCTGTGCAAAGATAAAAATGGAAGGGATGGGATAGGTAATTTCCGGCCCTTAACGATGTTAAACACAAAGTTAAAGATTTTGGCCAAGATCTTAGCAAATCATCTGCAGATTGTCTTACACCGTCTTATAAGTCCCGAACAGACTTGTTCTGTTAAGAGCCGGACGATTCAAAACAATTTGCACATGATACGCTTGATCATAGAAAAAGTCGACACAGAAGCTACGCTGATCAATTTAGACCATCAATACCTAGAGGCTGTTCTTTGCTCGGCTGGGTTTGGTCCCCAGTTTCGCTCTTGGATTCGCCTCTTGTATGCTAACCCCGGTCCTATGGTGGAAGTGAATGGGGTGAGGTCGAAGCCCTTCATGCTAACAAGATCCATCCATCAAGGTTGTCCGTTATCACCAATGTTATATGTGCTTCTGCTTGAGCCATATATGCACAAGGTTTGGGTGAATCTGGTCCTTTGTGGGATTACTTTACCAGGTGGCTCTACCCCGGTAAAGTATACTGCCTATGCCGACGACGTGACTGTGCTTGTAACGAGCAGTGCTGAGATTAGAGTCGTCGACATAGAAACAAGTCAGTATGCAAAGGTCACAGGGGCCATAATCAACTATGTTAAGACTATTGGCTTACATATTGGTGCCTAGAGGGGTATGCCCCTTCAGGGACCCTTTAGCTAGACTGATGGGCCCTGCAAGCTAATAAGCGTCTGGCTTGGTCCTGAAGCAAAATGTAATAGGAAAAAATCAGGAGTAGATAAGAAATAGTCAGTTTCGCCCTCTGAAGAGAGAGATTTCTTGGCTATAATAACAGTAGAGAAAGAAGAAGAAGGAGACAGGAAAAAAAGGCAGAAGAAAACTCGCTTCTCACAGATTCGTGGTTCGTCACAAAGAACAATCCAACCGTCAGAACCACTTACGCACAATCTGCAAAACATCCCCTGACCGCTTCTCGGCCCCCTGCCTTTATAGCGGCGGGGGATTATATATTTGCATAATTGCACAAGATCACACGAGTATTGCATGGGGTCAAAGCCAATAAAAACCCATCTTGAAGCTCTCTTCCACTCGGCTCACAACATAACAACAGACGTATCTGGCGTAAGCTCTTTATTTCCTTCCATTTTGGTTATTGCCGATTCCGCTACACTCATGATCACAGATAGGGCAAGAAGGCAGTCGTCTTTGTCGGGTACTTCTTCGAAGAATCGGGGGCAGCACTTCCTTATTGCCATCTTCCTCATTACCACCGTTATTGCCACCAGTCTGTTCCATTATCTCCTCACGTGGTTCCATAGGCGGTGTTGCACAATCAGGGCAGGAGGGCAGTATCCGTCTTTGTCAGGTACTTCTTCTCCTTCTTCAGTATGTGCATTATATTGCTCAAAATCCTCTCCATCGCCCTGCATCATACTCTCTATCCTTTCAGAAGACATCGTACTGTCTGAGTCTTCCTCCGATGTGACAACATAATGGCGAAAGCGCAGATCCTTCACGTGGCAAGGCACGCCGTCCACCAAAATCAATTGAGGACTGATAACTTTGGTCACCTCACCCTTGCAGAACCTCGTGGTACATCGATTTTGCGGTCTTTTGACCCACACGCGATCTCCAACAGAGGCAAAGTTCCTCGGACGGATCGTGAACAGTGAAGGTTTCAAGCCCGATCCCAAATTCAGGCAATCAGAGAAATGCAACCCCCAACGTCAAAAAAGGAGTTACAAAGCCTCATCGGCCGACTAGTATGAATTAGACAGTTCCTGGAGACATGTTTACAGGAACAAATCAACTCGAACACATTTTCAAAACTAATGGCTCCCATACACGATCTCAACAAGATCAATAGGCCATTCACCTGACAGACACGACCGATAGAGCTTTCAGAAAGATCAAAGAACGACTATCTTCGCCACCCGTCATTTCATTCCCGGACTTCTCCAAACTTTTCACCCTCACCACTGACGCCAGCGACATTGTGTGTGGAGTGATTTTGATGCAAGAAGCCGACAACTGGAAGAAAAGCATAGCAGTCGCTTCCCAAACATTCAACTCTACAGAATGGAACTGGTCTACGACGGAACGAGAGGCATACACAGTAAAATGGGCTATAACGAAATTCAATTATTTCTTGTGCAACCACCCCTTCGTTATTTTCACCAACCATCGATCGTTGACATATCAGGACCAGAGAGAGTTGAACAATGCCAAAATACGGAGATGACAAGAGGAAATCTCATGCTATAAGTTCGTCTTAGAATACATCGAAGGTGAATCAAACATATGGGCAGACATGCTCAGTAGAGGTTGCGGACAGAAGAAAATCAAAACTTCACATGACCCAACCCCAGCAGGCTGGACATTCTAGCTAAGTGATTCAAAACTACGGATATACATCTCATCATAGTGCCTCAGTGAGTTTAACGGTCCACAGCCCATACCTAAAAATCACACACGACAGAACACACGCACCCAAAAGCGCATCAGCAATGCATTCTTTGCATTTCACGCTTCGTCCTCCATTCCCACTGACAGGATTTGCAACCACCTGAGCATCGCCAATGAACAACAAAAGGACGATGCCCTAGCAAAGATCATCGGCTCTCTCCAATCACCCAGCTCAAGTGAACCACATGTCGATCCCAGTGACTACCGAGCTATGTTCTTCAAAAAGCACTTACAGTAATTTTTTCTGGAACCAAGCACCTCTGTTCTGATGATAAGAGACAGCAAAAACTCCCCCAAGCTGGTTGTACCATATAAACTCCGCACCAGATACCTCTCCCAGGCACAAGAGGGCAACAATCATTCAGGCATCACATGCATGCAAGAGCTCATGTCTGGCGGTGGTGGGAATTCAAAAACTGCAGCATTAAGGCCTATGTTGACTCCTGCGACACATGCGCGAAATGCAAAGGGAACTACAGCAGACACACCTACTGGCCAATCGATCATTGCAAATGGGGACAGATACCATTCGAAGTCATCTGCATGGACTTTGTGATAATGCCAAACTGAAAGGGGAAACGATACATCCTGACCATTTTGGACAGCTTCAGCTGACACTTCACGGCCATACCATGTGCAAGGGACCGCGCTATTGATGCCTATATATAGTTCTGTAGCCAAATGTCCATTACGCAAGAACTCCACTGCCCTTGGCGACCACAAAGTTCAGGAAACATCGAACGTCAACACCGCACGATCAAGAATGCCATATACATGTTGTGTGAAGACAGACGTTCTTGAATCCGTCGTCTCATCCATGAACGCTACTATCAACAGTGCCACCGGCGTCTCTCCCCACTACGCAATCACTGGCCATCACCCAAACTTCGGCCTACCTACGCTTCATAGAAAAGAAATCAGAGGCAACGACCCAGGAGCTTACGGCATGAAGATCAACGCCCTATTGAAACAGGTTCACTACCGTGTCGCCCTGGCCAATGAGGAGGATGACCACAAACTTGAGAGGGGTGCACATCGCGCCACTTACAAGGACTCAATAAAGGTGGACGACAAAGTCTTACTCCATCGACCACAATCAGTAGTGGCCCAGGCATCTCATCTGTCTTGGGTGGGAAATTTCACAGTCACAAAATCAAATGATGTGATGTGCCAGGTATGAAATGAAAAGGGTGATACAGCCTGGGTCCACCGCACACATATCAGACGCTTGGCCCCTCGACCGCCACACCTATGCAGCGGGATCCCACTTCCTCCACCATGTACCAACCACCAAGATCATACCCCACAACAGCCATCAAACGACCCTACACTAGTTCATCCTACAATATCACATGAAGTCAATACAGACGGAATTCGACCTCCAGCGAGAATAACAAGGGGACAATTCCCCACGCGTTTAAGAGACTTTATCATGTAAATATGATCGAGATCTGGGGGGGGGGCATTGTTATATCGCATATCCCTCCATATTTTCATGAATAAACCAGAAACCAACAATGGCAACGTTAGGACAAATCTGTTCGTCGGTACAATGTAAATGAACACAATAAATACACATGACAACTTCAAATCCCATTTCTTTAGATACACACATCATTAGAATAACTCGCACCTTACTTCAACAAGGAAAACTGCCAGAGAAAGCTGCACAGCAAAAGACAAAACCAAAATACAAAACACGAACATCACAGCAAACGCAACTCCTAAGCATATAAACACCAATACATAATTCACAAAACATTGCAACCTCACAACACCGACTAGATTATATTCACAATTTTATCAGCTTTAAATCGATATAACACATGCAGTATGCACACATACCCCAAACAGACAATTCTCTACAACACGTTAAAGCATGAAAAACAAACACAATCAAAAAGCGAAACTCAAGCCAGCGGCAAAAAAAAACAAAAAAAACCCCGGCGACTACTACTATGTTCGCTTCATGACTATAAAACACAAGCCCTTTTCGACAACAGAAAGATCGGCCCTAGTGTGGCGCGCTGTGAACTCTCTCCGTCTTCAACCAGCATGATCCTAGAGGGGGGAATAGATGACGACACGGAAGCCACGCTGATCAACTTAGATCAATGCAAAGCTTTCGATAGGGTCGACCATTGTTTCCTGGCATCTGTCTTAGAGGCCGCCGGTTTTAAACCGGACTTTTGCAAGTGGATCTCCATAATGTATCAACAGCCCATGGCTGTCGTGCAAGTCAACGGAAAGCGCTCGAAACCCTTTGTTATCTCTTGGTCTGTTCGTCAGGGTTGTCCGTTGTCGCCCCTGCTTTATGTCCTGGCTTTGGAGCCTCTGCTCCGCAAGCTGAGACATGGGGAGGCAAATTCGGCCCTGCGCAGAATGGCTCTGCCTGGCGGCTCAGCTGCCAAGGTATCCGCGTTCGCCGATGATGTCACGGTCTTTGTGTCGGGCTTCAGAGATATTGAGGTCGTGTCGGAGGCACTCGCACAGTACGAAAGAATCATGGGGCCAAGATAAACCGCAGCAAGTTGGTATGACTGCGGTTGGGCGCCTGGAGTGGCAACGCAAACCTCCCAGCGCCTTTAAGCTGGACAGATGGCCCAGTCCGGATCCTCGGTGTGTGGTTTGGACCGGGTCTCCAGATTGACAAGAATTGGTTGGAGGTACAGTCAAAGGTGGAGGCTGCAGTCAAGTCATGGCTTCCTAGGAAACTTTCCTTAAAGGGTAGAGCTGAGGCGTGCGCCACTTACGTCTTTCCTCTCATCCTTTACCGACTGGCCGTACTTCGCCTGCCTGCACAACATCTAAAAGCTCTTGTCGAACTCTTGTCCTTGCTCCTTTGGGACAGAGGAAGACACTGGGTGAGCAGACAGGTCTGTATTCAACATCCGTGTGAGGAAGCTTGGGAATGCCGGACTTGAAGTGTCATCGAGATGCTGAGAGGCTGGCCTTCCTGAGCCACTATATGCAAGATGACCAACTATGGCACCCCGTGGTTACTGCCGCCTTCCCCGACCTCGTTCTCGACCCTTCCATCGAGAGCCGTCGCAGGCCGCGGGGAGAATCTGCCTACATGAAAGAGTGCCGAGCCGCGCTAAAACGACTACCAAGGTCCAGTGACCTTGTGACTGCTACCCGTAGGGAACTCCACAGGGATCTAGTGAAGGGGGCCGCCGACGACCCGCTATGTGCGCGATTGGGGTGGCAGCAGAGTGAGATCCGCTCCGCGTGGAGCTGGACGCCAGGTTTGAGTCATCTGAACAATTCGGAGTTCTCTCTGACCTGACGATTGGCCCGAAATGCACTTCCACTCAAAAACATACAATGCAGTTCCGGGTTTTTGGAGTCGCCTGATTGTCCCTGTTGTGGGACAACGGCCGTAGAAACGACTGATCACACATTCTTCGATTGCCGCGAACTCCGCCAGTACTGGTCGTATGTCAGCGAGGTGACGGCTCACATCGATCCTGAGCATCTTCGCCCAATTACTGTATCCAATGTTGTGGACAACGTGAGGCCGCCGTGGGACCAGGAAAGACAAATGATCTACGTTACGATCCTGGCCGTGGCGAGAATGGTGATTTGGACGTCGCGTCTGCAAGGTTGCCGGAGGGTGTTGTCTTTTTCTGATCAAGATCTGATCGCTTTCTTTAAACACCAACTACGAGTGATGATCAGATGTGATAGAAGAAGGCTGCATCGTGCAGCATTTGACAGAAGATGGATACATGTGGCAAGTCTGTGTGTACGAAGAGGAGCCAAATTTGAATACGTGTTCCCCGCCTAGGTGTGGAACGTGCAGTTCTGTAAAGTAAAATTAAACAAGTAGCCTCTCAGCTAGCTGAGTGTGTGTTCCATCCCTCCCGATTAGGAAGCCTCCAAGATCCCCATCCCCTCTTACCTGCAATTTTTGTTTTCACCCCTTCCTCTAAATTTTACCCATCTTGGAGAGAAAGAAATACAAACTAACCCCCATCCCTTCCCCACAAAATTTTCTTTTCTCCATTCACCCCCATCTAGAGGGCATTCCCACCTGGAGACTGACCTGCAGAAGCGAGGTTCCTTTTACAAACCTAGTGGAACAGGCAGTCTATCAACTAGACGGGGTTGGGAGGGTCCTACTAATCACCTTTTGTTTTTTCTTCCCCACCCTCGACACAAATGAATTATTGTACCACTTTATTGTTATCTTTTTTGTTTTTACATGTCAATAAAAAATGTTTTAAAAACTGGGAGTTAAGTAGGACGTCCCCCAATATGAAAGGGTGAATGCGGTATTATGGTAAAAGAAGATACTAGCTTGGAGAAACTTTTGATTTTGTTTAGTTCTGGAGTGACAAGGATGACCAACAACCCCCACAATCCCCCCCTTTTGAGTTGGCCATGTGCCTACGTTTTTTGTTCATCGTTGATTTTGACTGTATTTTTAACATGAATAAAAGATTTAATATCTCAAAGTGTAGTATCTGTTCTCTGATACATACACAGCGCTAGGCAGTGCTGTTCTGGCGACACATTCTCGCACCCGGAACACCTGACAAGCTTGTTGGGTAGCGTTCTGTCCGCACCCCCACTTGGTCTGTCTTTCTCTGCTCTCCCCCCTCACGAGCTGATAATTTACGACCTTCCCGCTAGGGAGGGTCGGAAACACTTTCTCTCTTCCCTCCACTAACTTCCACTCCCTCTCCCAGTTCTATCTCCCCTCTTGCCGCCTTTGGCGCCACTTCTTTTTGGCGCCAAAGTCGACTCCCCACTATGGACGCCGACTCCACGTCACTCATTTTGGTGAATTTTAATACAGGGAAGAGAGAGCTTTTTTCAAAAATGGACACCCCCAGCCCGGGGACCACAGATACAGATACCCCCAGCCAGGGGGCTACCACAAGAAAAACTGCTCCCCAAGAGGACGACTCCCCAGCAGGGGGAGCAAAAAGCAACGGGGCATACCGCCCGGACACTAAACTGAAGGACGACCACCAGAAAGGAGAAAACTCACCAGCAGCTCCCCAAGAGGGCGACTCCCCACAAAGGGGAGAAAAAACAATGTTGGACGGGGCATCCCGCTCTGACAACAAAAATCAAGAGGCAGTAGCCCCAAAGGACGATAAGGGAGACAGTGCTCCCCAGGAGGGCTACTGCCCCAAAAGGGGAGCAAATCAAGAAAACACGGGGGCATACAGCCTAGACCTCCCCAAAACAAAAGGGGCAAAAGCTCCCAAGGACAATAAAGGGGACAATGCTCCCCAGAAGGCCGACTCCCCAAAAAGGGAGGCATTTCCTGGAAGATGCATAGAGCAAGGAGAGTCGGTCTCAAAGGAAAGCGGAAAGGGAAATGCCCCTCAAAATAGCAACCCTTCCACAAAGGAACAGCAAAAACAGTCCAACCTCACCAAAGATCCAACACCAACAAGAGGGTCGGCATGGGGGAAGACTGTAGAGAAGCAACTGTCCCCTCAAGAGTATAGAGACTTGTACTTGACCAAGTACAGACAATACATAGAGGGGGCAGAAATTAAACCAGTGCCAGGCGCTTGGGAGGCAATCGAAGACAGAGTCCTCTCCCTCATCATCTCGGATATGCCGGAAAACCGCCTCCTAGGGATGAAAAAGGAAGACATGGCGGGGCTCCCACACATCCCGGTACTATACCTGTACCAGAGGAGCTACGCCATGTGGGACATCCTCCTACCCACCAAGGAAGATGCGGAGAGACTCTCCCTACAGGAAATTAAGTATGGGAGAATAAAACTAAAGCCCGAATACCAGGGCAGGACAAGGACCCGGGTGCAGGTATTCAATGTACTTATGCAAATATCAGCAGAAATCCTGGGATCCTTCTTCACACAGTTCGGTGAGGTGGAAAAAATAACCCCAGTGCGGTCGAAAACCGGCATGCACTTGGGCAGCTACACTGTGGCTATGAAGCTAAAGAAAGAAGGCTTCCAGGCAATACCAGCACAGCTGACATTTAAGGAGGCAACTATGACGGTGGTGGTGGAGGGGCGTCGTCCGCACTGCTGGTTCTGCAAAAGCAGGGTCACATGGCCAAGAGCTGCCCTCAAAGGTCAACTCCTACTCGAGTGACACTAAAGGCGGTCCCAACCTCTGAGACAGCACCAGTGTCCAAACAGGCTGTCACAACTCCTGCAACCGGAGCACCAACCCCAGCACCGAGGAAACCCAAAACTACGCAGGAGGCCAAGGGGGAGGAATGGATCACGGTAATGAGGTCAGGATATGAAAATCCCATTTGCCACCGTCCCACCACCAACCCAACAACCGAGGTAGCAACAACAACAGCAACCTCCACAACAGCCGCAGCAACAGCCACGGCAGCAGACACATCAGCAGCAGCCAAACCAGCCGTTGAACTAGCCGCAGCAACAACATCAGCTGCTGCGGCCAATTCCACAACCAATGCCACGAAAACAGCGGCAACAACAAAAACAGCAGCAGCAGCCAAAGCAGCAGCAGCAACAGCCAGAACAGAAGCAGCAGCAACAAAAACGGCTGCAGCAACCAGAACAGCAACAGCATCAACCAGAGAAATAGCAATTAGAGGAGCAGCAACAACCAATGGTCCCCACACCAATTGATACGGGGACCAAGCGAAGAAAACACTGCTCCTCTGAGGATGAATCTGCTAGCGAGAGGGAGAGGAACTCAACCTCACCACTCCCCGGTTCATTCGAAAGAATAAAAAAGAAAAGCAAAAAAAGGAAAGGGGAAGAAAAGGCAGCCCCCACTCCCTGTGAGCATACACAACCTCTAACAACAACATAACCCACTTCCACCCCCAAACCACATACTGCACCAACACTAGACACCGCACCAACACCAACACCAACACCAGACACCGCACCAACACCAACACCGCACCAACACCAACACCAGACGCCACACAGACACTCGTCCCCACACCAATGCAAATTGAGCTGCCATCCCAGAAAGAAAAGAATGAACCCAGGAGTGGGGAGACCCTTCAGATTCTCCTACTTACGGACTCACTCCAACAGGGACCCTCGTCCTCGAAATGAGGGAGGAACTTTGTTTTGTAGACCCCCAGTCTGTGGCAATGAACTTACCACACCAGCAGAGAAAAAATTTAAAACCTCTGCTGGACTGCCAACAGATAGGGGGAAAAGACGTTAATGTCCCCTCTAATTTCCCGGATGCCCCACGGCTAACAACTTTCGTCAGGCTTCCTGAGGCCTGCAAGACCAACGTGTGGACAATGCTGGAGGCCACTGAAGGGGCTGGTCCGGGAATTGAACTGATTAGGAAAAATGACCCTTCCCTTGAGGAACTCGCAAAACAATGCAAGGGAAGGGTCCCAATGTTGGTCCATCCGTCACTTTATAGGGCCCTTAAATTGACTTACCCTTTGGATGTCGGCGGCATTGTGAGAGAAGGTCAGGATATGAAAAACCTGACCACCTTGAGCATTGCACACAACGTCGGTGTCCTTTCCCCGGCTGACTTCGGAGCTGAGTGTAACACACCTTAAGGTACGTACCGTGGCTTTGAATTTGGCTAGTCTGAATGCGAGGGGCTTGAGATCATCGGGCCGGGCAGCTCGCCTTCGGCACGACCTCTTGTCCCTGGGAGTGGATGTGGCTGCGATTCAGGAGACACATTTCGTTTCTTCTGTGGACTGTCAGGTGCTGGCCCGAGACTTTGAGGTTTTCTCAGCATATGGCAGCCCACGGGGGAAGGGAGTCTCCTTGCTAGTTAAACGTACCCTTTCCGCAACGGTCGACGTTGTCCATAGAGATGCGGAGGGCAGGCTGGTTGTGGCAGATGTTGCTGTAAAAGATTCTGTGTTTCGGGTGATTGCGGCTCATGCGCCCAGCACCGCTCGTGAGAGGATCTCATTCTTCAGTCAGCTTGACGCGTTTGTAGATTGTCGGAAGCGGGTAGTGCTAATGGGGGATTGGAATGCCATCTTAGACCCCGACATAGATAAGGTAGGAGGCGGAGCTAGAGGGTCGGAGAGGTGCGAGTCCAGCCTGGCTGATCTGATGGCTAGATGCGGACTGGTCGACAGGTTCGGGTTGAGAATCCAGGGCGGGAAATGTGGACGTGGACCAATAGCGTTTCCTCCTATCCAAATACCTATTTGGAAAGGATGTTAGTTAGGAGAGGCGAAGTAGACTTCCTATCCTGTCCCACGTTCACTTGGCTAGGCCAGACGGACTATAAATTAGTTATGGCCCGGCTGAAGCTAGGAAATAGGCCTAAGTTAGCCGGGTACTGGAAGTTAAACACCTCCCTTCTGGATATACAAGACTTCCGAGATCAGTTAAAAGAATTGATTAAAAAGGCACTAGTGGGGGCGGTTACCGGGAGTAAGTGGTGGTTAGGTCTCAAAGCCAAGATCAGAAGCTTCTCCGTCAAGTATGCCCAGCGCGTCGCACTAGATAAGGCCAAGACGGAGAAGCAGCTAGAGCAGAAACTAGCCCAGGCTACGGGGGAGGGTGATAGGGTTAGTCAGGAACTAGCTAAGCAAGACCTTCTACGCCAGACTAGCGAGCGTTATGAAGGCCAAGTAGTTAGAGCTAGGCTTAGAAAGATAGGCAACAAAGCAGTCAATTCTGATGCAGACATGCCCTGTGAGGTTTCTAGGCATGGCTCGGAAAAATACATTGCGAAAGTCAGACATCCGGATGGACGCACCCTGGAATCGACTCCGGAGATCTGCGAGGGGTTTCGAGAACATTTCGAGGAGCGTTTTACGCAGCAGCCCGATCTTCCGGTCGTTGAGTTTAGCGACTATTTGGCTGACTCTCCCTGCCTCGAGGCAGCTAGAGCGGCTAGTTGCGAGGGCTGGGTGACGGAGCGGGAGGTCTTTACTACGCTGAAGCAGGTCAGCTGTGATAGATCGCCAGGACTTGATGGTCTGCCATACAAACTGTACTTGAGGCTGTCGCCCATGTTTCTGCCTCTTCTGACGGATATGTTCAACCATTGGTTTGCTCAGGGATCCATCCCAGGGCAGGTAACCAAGGGAGTGATCACATTGCTGAAGAAAGGTGACAGGCATGGAGGGGAAGAGTTAGACGACTACAGGCCCATAACTCTGCTAAACACAGAGTTGAAGATTTTGGCCAAGGTCCTGTCGAATCGGCTGCAGGTTGTTATCAACGAGTTGGTTTAACCGGAACACAACTACGCTGTGAAGGGGAGATCGATTCAGAACAACTTGCACCTGATCCGCACGAAGGGAGAATAGATGACGACATGGAAGCCGCGCTGATCAACTTAGATCAATCCAAAGCTTTCGATAGGGTCGACCATCGTTTCCTGGCATCTGTCTTAGAGGCCGCCGGTTTTAAACCGGACTTTTGCAAGTGGATCTCCATAATGTATCGACAGCCCATGGCTGTCGTGCAAGTCAATGGAAAGCACTCGAAACCCTTTGTTATCTCTTGGTCTGTTCGTCAGGGTTGTCCGCTGTCGCCCCTGCTTTATGTCCTGGCTTTGGAGCCTCTGCTCCACAAGCTGAGACATGGGGAGGCAAATTCGGCCCTGCGCGGAATGGCTCTGCCTGGCGGCTCAGCTGCCAAGGTATCCGCATTCGCTGATGATGTCACGGTCTTCGTGTCGGGCTTCAGAGATATTGAGGTCGTGTCGGAGGCACTCGCACGGTACGAAAGAATCACGGGGGCAAAGTTAAACCGCAGCAAGTCGGTAGGACTGCGGTTGGGCGCCTGGAGTGGCAACGCAAACCTCCTGGCGCCCTTCAGCGGGATAGATGGCCCGGTCCGGATCCTCGGCGTGTGGTTCGGACCGGGTCTCAAGATTGACAAGAATTGGTTGGAGGTACGGTCAAAGGTGGAGGTTGCAGTCAATTCGTGGCTTCCTAGGGAACTTTCCTTAAATGGTAGAGCTGAGGCATGCGCCACTTACGTCTTTCCTCTCATCCTTTACCGACTGGCCGTACTTCCCCTGCCTGCACAACACCTAAAAGCTCTTGTCGAACTCTTGTCCTCGCTCCTTTGGGACAGAGGAAGACACTGGGTGAGCAGACAGGTCTGTATTCAACGTCCGTGTGAGGAAGCTTGGGAATGCCGGACTTGAAGTGTCATCGAGATGCTGAGAGGCTGGCCTTCCTGAGCCACTATATGCAAGATGACCAACCATGGCACCCCGTGGTTACTACCACCTTCCCCGACCTCGTTCTCGACCCTTCCATCGAGAGCCGTCGCAGGCTGCGGGGAGAATCTGCCTACATGAAAGAGTGCCGAGCCATGCTAAAACGACTACCAAGGTCCAGTGACCTTGTGACTGCTACCCGTAGGGAACTCCACAGGGATCTAGTGAAGGGGGCCGCCGACGACCCGCTATGTGCGCGTTTGGGGTGGCAGCAGAGTGAGATCCGATCCGCGTGGAGCTGGACGCCAGGTTCGAGTCATCTGAACAATTCGGAGTTCTCTCTGACCTGACGATTGGCCCGAAATGCACTTCCACTCAAAAACATACAATGCAGTTCCGGGTTTTTGGAGTCGCCTGATTGTCCCCGTTGTGGGACAACAGCCGTAGAAACGACTGATCACGCTTTCTTCGATTGCCGCGAACTCTGCCAGTATTGGTCGTATGTCAGCAAGGTGATGGCTCGCATCGATCCTGAGCATCTTCGCCCAATTACTGTATCCAATGTTGTGGACAACGTGAGGCCGCCGTGGGACCAGGAAAGACAAATGATCTACGTTACGATCCTGGCCGTGGCGAGAATGGTGATTTGGACGTCGCGTCTGCAAGGTTGCCGGGGGGTGTTGTCTTTTTCTGATCAAGATCTGATCGCTTTCTTTAAACACCAACTACGAGTGATGATCAGATGTGATAGAAGAAGGCTGCATCGTGCAGCATTTGACAGAAGATGGATACATGTGGCAAGTCTGTGTGTACGAAGAAGAGCCAAATTTGAATACGTGTTCCCCGCCTAGGTGTGGAACGTGCAGTTCTGTAAAGTAAAATTAAACAAGTAGCCTCTCAGCTAGCTGAGTGTGTGTTCCATCCCTCCCGATTAGGAAGCCTCCAAGATCCCCATCCCCTCTTACCTGCAATTTTTGTTTTCACCCCTTCCTCTAAATTTTACCCATCTTGGAGAGAAAGAAATACAAACTAACCCCCATCCCTTCCCCACAAAATTTTCTTTTCTCCATTCACCCCCATCTAGAGGGCATCCCCACCTAGAGACTGACCCGCAGAAGCGACGTTCCATTTACAAACCTAGTGGAACGGGCAGTCTATCAACTAGACGGGGGTAGGAGGGTCATACTAATCACCTTTTGTTTTTTCTTCCCCACCCTCGACACAAATGAATTATTGTACCATTTTATTGTTATCTTTTTTGTTTTTACACGTCAATAAAAAATGTTTTAAAAACTGGGAGTTAAGTAGGACGTCCCCCAATATGAAAGGGTGAATGCAGTATTATGGTGAAAGAAGATACTAGCTGGAAGAACTTTTGATTTTGTTTAGTTCTGGAGTGACAAGGATGACCAACGACCTCCAAAATCCCCCTTTTGAGTTGGCCATGTGCCTAAGTTTTTTTTTCATCGTTGATTTTGACTGTATTTTTAACATGAATAAAAGATTTAATATCTCAAAGTGTAGTATTTGTTCCGGCAGACACTGCAAGCAAAGACCATATGTGGGAGCGACCCCACATATAAGACCTTGGTCAATGTAGGGCAACCCTTCATACCAATTGTCACTATCCAGCTCCCCCACTCCCCGGGGAGTTGGTCCCCATTTCCCCTTCACTCCTCACTTTAAAAATCGGCCTTGTGCCTAATTTGCTCGGTGGGGGAGCAAATAAATACCTGGCATAGGAGAATGCATTTTACACAAAATGGATGATGGAAAAGTGAAACCCATAGCACATTCATCCTAAACACTTTTGGCAGCCGAAAAGAATAACTCACAAATTGAAAAAGAGTTGCTAAGCATTATATTCGCGGTAAAGAAATTTCATCGTTTCCTGCACGGTAGGCAATTTCTGTTACAAACAACCACAAATTATTATTAACGATTTTCGGATCGAAAAAGGGACTACCACAACATACGGCGAATAGGCTCCAAAGATGGGGTACCATACTTCGTAAATACAAATTTCAAATGGAGTATGTACCATCTAAAAAATTTGGTCATGCAGACGGGTTATCGAGGTTAATACCTAAGCAGACAGAACCATTGGAGGATATGGTAATAGCAGCCATTCAAGTGGAAGTTGAAGTAAAAAATACGTTATGTGACACAATAAGAGGACTTCCAGTAACACTTGATGAGATTAAGAGTAAGGCAGAGGTGGACGAATTTATTATATGCATGAAAGAAAGGATCAACAATAACGAACTGGATGAAGAAATTTATTCAATGCGATAACGTCCTGTTATATAGCGACAGGGTCGTAATTCCTGCGACATTACAGAAAAGAATGCTCAAGGAATTCCTTGTAGGACATCCAGGTATATCAAGAATGAAAAGCCTTATGCGCTCTTTCGTTTATTGGCCAAACATGGATAAGGATATGGAAGGATAAATCAGGGAGTGGAGAGGATGCGCATTAACTATGAAAGCTCCCCTAACTCAAGTCGGATCATGGGCAAAACCGGACCGACCTTGGACTAGGATTCATTTACATTTTGCAGGCGTGCTAGATGGATTTTACTATCTCATTGTTGTAGACAGCCTATTTAAATGGCCGGAAGTATTAAAATGTAAGAATTCCACATCTGAGATAACTATCAACTTCCTGTATGAACTATTCGCTAGGTTTGGAGTAGTAGACTGCATTGTTACAGACAATGGAATAAAATTTATGTCTACCGAATTTAAACATTTTTGCGAGGATCATCTAATCAAGCATATAAACATTTCACCATACAACCCAAGAAGTAATGGACAAGCAGAGAAATTCGTTGACACATTCAAGAGAGCTCCGAGAAAGCTAGTGGGTCGTCGACGGATAAGTCAATCCAGCAGTTTTTACAAGTCTACAGAGTCACTTCGAATGCAAACATCGAAATGTCGAAGACACCTGCTGAGGTTATGTTTGGACGCAAGGTTAGATCGATTTTTCACAAGTTGTTACCAAACCAGGACAAGTCAAACCTCAAAAACCGATAACAAAAACAACAGTATAAAGTTGGCGAAAGAGTCTTCTACAAGATTCACAAAAAATAAGATTTTCTGGGAGTCTAGCATTGTTGAGAAACAAATAGGCAACATGGTCTACATTATTAAGGGACCAAAATTCGTGCACAAACGTTACACTAACCAAATTCGGAAAAAAATACTCGAACAGTGAGGTGACCAGATCGCCCAAAGAGGACATCATGGGCACAGTGTTTGATACTTTTCAGGTACCCGTACCAGAGACAGCTCTGGAGAACAGAAGATCAAACAGAAAACGGAAATCAACAGAATTGATTAGGGTGAACCCAAAACAAAAACGTTATTAATCCCAGACGGGATATTTTCAAAGGGGGTGAGGTGTTATACCGGCCTTCCTTGAACAGAATAATTTACATCGATTAGCACTATAAATAGCGCTCGTAATTTCAACACTGGTGAGAGAGATGCGACTACACTTCAACTGTTAGCCGAGTGCCCAACAGATATACACGCTTTCCTATCTTTGTACATTATTGTTAATACACTTGTTCCTTAACCGAACCTCGACTTGACTGTTCTTATTTTTACTGTTGTTCCACGACACAACAATATGCATGTATATATATATGTATATATATGTATATGTATATATATGCATATATATATATGTATATGCATAAAAATATATGTATATGTATATACATGTATATATATATATGTATATATGTATATCTATATATATAAAACTGTAATTCTTGGTTCGTTATAAACGAATAAAACCATATTTCTACGTTACCAATTTATTTGAAATTTTCAGACAACCCATCTTTAGAGTCGAGGGATGTTTTTATGTTATTAAAATAAATTTACCTCGCAAATTATTAAAATATTAAATAAAATAAATATATTTTCGTAACCGTTAGTGCGAAGCTGTTTTGTTGATAAAACTGAACTTCCGGTTCGATTAATTTCACAGCCACGAATTCACGAAATGAAGTAGATTTCATTTTCTGTCTGTAAAAAAAAGAAGCATAATTCATTTGTTTATCCTCCAAATTTTTTAATTTAAACATTTTTTCTTTATTATATAAGGAAAAAAAACAGTTTGTCGCTTGCTTTTTGAGTTTTTTTTTCGATATAAGATTGGTTGGTAAAAGTACAGTTTTTTTATGGATTGGTAACTTGCTTAAATAATATTTGGTGCTAATGCAAAGAGTGGTCCACGCTATTTTTTAAATCGTATTTCCAGGTTTAATTAAAGTTTTATTATATGTTTGTTTATTCAATTGTAAGGTAAAAATACAGATTAGGTACAAAACACCCTCCTCTCCCCATGGTAAGAATGGCTTTTTAAATAATAACGTTATTATTTCAACACGGATCACTCTCTGCATGAGTACTGTACTTTCACCTAACAATTTAATAAACAAAACATGGTACTTATGCAGAGAAAGTACCATAATAATATAATAATAAAATAATAACGTTATTTAGAAAGCCATTCTTAACATGGAGAGGACGTTTTGTTACTATTCTATACTTTCACCTAACAATTTAATAAACAAAAGATGGTACTTATGCAGAGAAGTTACCGTGCTGAAATAATGCTATTAAGAAAGCCATTCTTAACATGGGAAAGGGAGAGTGTTCTGTAACTATTTTATATTTTCACCTAAACAAAAGATAGTACTTATGCAGAGAAGGTACCGTGCTGAAATAATACCGTTATTTAGAAAGCTATTCTTAACATGGGGAGGGAGTTTTGCATCTATTCTATACTTTCACCTAACAATTTAATAAACAAAAATAGCTAGTACGTATGCATAGAAAATACCGTGCTGAAATAATGTTATTTAGAAAGACATTTTTAACATGGGGATGGTATTTTGTAACTATTCTGTCCTTTCACCTAACAATTTAAAAACAAAACATGGTACTTATGCAGAGAAGCTACCCCGCTGAAATAATGACGTTATTATTTAGAAAGCCATTCTTAACATGGGGATAGGGGTGTTTTGTAACTATTCTGGACTTTCACCTAACAATTTAATAAACAAAAGTTAAACTTAAGCAGATAAGGAACAGTACTGAATCATTAACATTATTTAGAAAGCCATTCTTAACATGGGGAGGAAGGATGTTTTCTAACTATTCTGTACTTTCGGTGCTAATGCAGAGAGTGATCTGCGCTATTTTTTAAATCGCATTTCCACGTTTAATTAAAGTTTTATATGTTTTTATTCAATTGTAAGGTTAAAGTACAGATTAGGTACAAACCCCCTCCCCATGTTAAGAATGGCTTTTAAAATAACAACGTTATTATTTCAGGACGGATCACTCTCTGCATGAATACCGATTAACGTTTTGTTCTTTGCTTTGTTTACTGTATTTTTTTTTCAAAAAAACCTTTTTTAACAAAGATTGAAAGTGCACGTTTTTTCTTTTTTTTTACAGAAGTTGTTTCTATATAAGAAAATATGAATGCTTTTAAAGAAATTGAGAGTTCTCGTGCACTTATTGATCCGTGCTGAAATAATAACGTTATTATTTAAAAAGCCATTCTTAACATTGGGAAAAGAGGGTGTTTTGTACCTATTCTGTACTTTAACCTTACAATTGAATGAGAAAAAAAACGGTAAATTTTTAGATTAGGTCCACCTCCACAATTTTCTTTTAAATGACGACTTTTGTAGGTTTTTGACTATGCTGAATACGGAAATCGCATTGAAAATTTGCAGAAATAAGTAGTTATCGAGATATTAAAAATTTGTATAATGCATTGTAATCTCTGGCAGCCGTCTTTTTTACACGTTTGCGCGCGTCATAAACAAATCTACGCGCGTAACAAAGATGGCCGTCAAAGAATACAATGCATAAAACAACTATCTATATCTCGATAACTACTTATTTCTGCAAAATTTCAATGCGATTTCTGTATTCAGCATAGTCAGAAACCTTTAAAAGTCGTCATTTAAAAGAAAATTGTGGAGGTGGACCTAATCTAAAAAAAACTACAAAAAAACATAAAACTTTGATTAAGCTTGGAAATACGATTTAAAAAAATAGCGCGGATCAGTAAGTGCATTAGCACCCACGTGACCTTATTGCCAAATAAGGTCCGGCTACAATGTTGAACGCGCCATTCACATTGTTTTTTTTTTTCAAATTAAATTCAACTTTCACAATATCTTTTCATTTTTTTTTATAATTTCACAATATCTTTTTTAATAATAAATTGTTAGTTAAAAAAGCACAGAATAGTTACAAAACACCATCCCCTCTCTATGGTAAGAATGGCTGAAAAAAATATTAGGTACTCATGTAGGGAGTGATCCGTGCTGAAATAATAACATTATTATTTAAAAAGCCATTCTTAACATGGGGAGGGGAGGGTGTTTTGTATCTATTCTGTACTTTAACCTTACAATTGAATAAAAAACATATCATAAAACTTTAATTAAACTTGGAAATTTGAAAAATACAAACGGTGATGGACACTGTTGATGATGTTAAGTTTGAGAAAATGATTTAAAACTAAAAAACTATACAAAATACTATCAGAAACCCACCGAATATATCAGCCTATGTCACAATAACATATAATCAGTAGGTGTCTGACATTGTTTTGTATAGTTTTTAACCGATTTTCCCAAACACTGCGTTTTTTAAGCCGATTAAACATTTTACATTAAATAAAAACACTAAAATATAATCCAGTTAGATAGAAACGTAATTTACCTTACCTTTGCTTACATTTATTCGTTTTTGAACAACTTTTTCGAATCTGTGTATAGTAACACCCCCCTTACCAAATATTGATTAAAAACTCACATTTTTGAATACAATAAAAAAGAAAACTATTTAGCGTTTCAATGGTTTAGCAATTTTCGGCTTAATCCACTGAATGTTGGTCGAGCCCAAGCCATGATTGATGGTAACTCCCGAGGATCCGGATCCAATTCTGCAAGATTACCATATTTTTTTTTCATTTTCGCCTTTTTTTTTTTTTTTTACTTTTTGGAGTGGATTGCTGTACTAAGAATATAAGAAACATGCATTTTCTCTTTTTATTAGAATTTTCCAATACACGAAATTAAGCCACAGCAACGCGTGGCAGGGTACAGCTAGTGTATATATATATATATATATATATATATATATATATATATATATATATATGTATATGTATATATGTATGTATATATGTGTGTGTATATATGTATATATGTATGCATATGTATATATGTGTGTATATATGTATGTATTTATATATATGTCTGTATTTATGTATATATATGTATATATATATATGTATGTATATATATATGTATGTATGTATGTATATATATTTATATATGTATATGCAGCTTTTGAGATTTGAAAAAAAATGACTCGACCGTCGGTCGAGTGTGAGGGAAAATTTAATCACCCCAAAAGTCGTCTGACCTTATGTCTTTGTCTCAGAAATAATTTTACAACAATTCAAGAAATTACCGCGTGTATAATCTAACAAGAAAATATTTGTTTGACTCTTGCAAATCAACTATTTTATTGCTACAAACATTTCAGTAAATATTCAACAAAACATTAAAATACAACACCAGTTTCTTTATCTAGCATCATTCATATTATTGTTCCATGGAAATAAGAATCATTTCTTCGGGTGCTTGACGAAACGATGCGTTTTTTCCTCTTTCAAATGTTCGTCTTTACTTTTGTAAGCATGAAGTGTATGTAGTTGTAGCGTCGAAGAATTTTTTTCCAAATGAATTTCAAAATCAGAGAGCTAAATGAAGGTGACATTTTGATTATACGCTGAATGTGTAAATTTGACCCCTTGCTGACCTTTAGCGTAACCACTCTTTCTTCAATACGATATTTCAACGGTCTCACAGCTAGAGATGAAAGAATTCATAAATGATGAGACATCAGTTATTCTAAGTCACCGCATATTTGAGAGTCGTAAAATAAATTAGTTTTTTCCGTTTCTTTATTTAAAGAAATTTTATTAACTGGCGGGCGAGTGATTTACGACTTTAAGTCGCCCCAAGAAATTTTCAATCGACTGTGGCGACCGGTCGTGTAAAGTCTCAAAAGCTGTGTATATATATATGTATCAGTCTCAGTGTCAGGTCATGTCATATGCTACTGGTATCATGTAACCCAGTGCTACGTGCCTCATGGTCGGGTCACTGGCGACTACACTGGTTCCCCCACCAGACTTGTTTGGTGAGGAGGGCGGCTAGTCTCCCTGAAGGATTAAAAACAAGACCTTTCAAAGGGCGAATGAACCCTTTTTTGGGGTTAACGGCCAACTAGCACCATGTGTGTATGTATGTGTGTGCTGGGGTGGAGAGGTGTTGAACTGTCAGTGGCCGCAGAGGCCGGATGTACTCGGTGATGGGGTCATAGGTTAAAATAGTTCAAACCTATGTGCGTCTGGAGCCAGAGCGGATTAATATAAACAGGACAGTTAGCTTGTCGAAAGTCAGAGTCAGTGCAGAAGAGCGAAGACGGCAGATACACGTGCCTTACTTCTGAGTCGCTTGCTGTCCATCCACCATACCCCCCACTGTCCTACGTCGCAACAACTCAGCAGCGGTTACACTCAATCATTGAATTTAGCTTTGTGAAAAGAAATAAAGACATTAACGGCCAACTAGCACCATGTGTGTATGTATGCGTGTGCTGGGGTGGAGAGGGCTCCCGTAAGCCGTGGTGAAGGCAACCTTTCTAGGAGAAGAAAATCTCTGATTTAAAAAACTATAAAGCGGGAGACCAGTACCCGCATTAAGCTGGTCTGCAGCTTAACGTTGCTGGCTATGTTGCTCTTACTTGTTGTTGGATCTCAACATTTTGAACCGAGAGAGAGAGAGATAGAGAGAGAGAGAAAGAGAGAAAGAGAGACTAAGCTGTCATACAACGCTAAGACTCTGTAACATCATATGTGTATAGATACTCCCGCAGGCATTTGCCTATAAAAGTGGTTGTGGCGATGGAAAAATTGTGACCTGTGCAGGCTTGAAATGCTGGAAGCATGTATAATTGATCTCAATAACAGTCTACAGTATCATGCCTGCTTGAGTGTGTGAATTCACCGGTAGTACTAAAAAAAAGTCATTTTTAGGCTCATAAGTGTCTGAGGGAGTGGCGCTCGTCTCACAAGATGTTGCCATCATATATATATATATGTATATATGTATATATATATAGATCTATATGTATATATATGTATATATATGTATATGTATATATATGTATATATGTATATGTGTATATATATGTATATATATATATATATGTATATGTGTATATGCATATATGTATGTATGTATATATATATGTAGATATATGTATGTATATAGTATGTCTATATATATGTATGTATATATATGTATGTATATATGTACATATGTATATATGTATGTATATATGTATATATGTATGTATATATGTATGTATATATATGTATGTATGCAGATATATATGTATATATGTATGTATATATATGCATATATGTGTATGTATATATATATGCATATATGCAATTGTATGTATATATATATGTATACATATGTATGTATATATATGCATATATATATATATATGTATGTATATATACACATATGTATGTATATATATATAGGCATATATATATGTATGCATATATATATGTATATATACACATATGTATGTATATATATTCATATATGCATATATATATATGTATGTATATATATGTAGGTATATATATATGTATGTATATAGTATGTCTATATATGTATGTATATATGTATATATGTATGTATATATATGTATGTATATACGTACATATGTATGTATATATGTATGTATATATGTATATATGTATGTATATATGTATATATGTATGTATATATATGTATGTATGCATATATATATGTATATATGTATGTATATATATATGCATATATGTGTATGTATATATCTATATGCATATATATGTATCTATATATATGTATATGTATATATATGTATGTATCTATATATGTATATGTATATATGTATGTATATATATGCGTATATTTATATATATGTATGTGTATATATATATATGTATATATATTTGTATATAAATATATTTATATGAATATATATATATATGTATATATATATGAATATATATATGTATATATATGTATATATGTATCTGCATACATGTATATATATGTATATATGTATATGTATATATGTATATATATGTATATATATATATGTATTTATATATATATGTGTGTGTTTGTGTGTGTGTGTGTGTGTGTGTGTGTGTGTGTGTGTGTGTGTGTGTGTGTGTGTGTGTGTGTCGCAGAGTGCATTGTGCGGAAAACGGAGGTGTTGAACTGTCAGTGGCCACAGAGGCCGGATGTACTCGTTGATGGGGTCATAGGTTAAAATAGTTCAAACCTATGTGCGTCTGGAGCCAGAGCGGATTAATATAAACAGGACAGTTAGCTTGTCGAAAGTCAGAGTCAGTGCAGAAGAGCGAAGACGGCAGATACACGTGCCTTACTTCTGAGTCGCTTGCTGTCCATCCACCATACCCCCCACTGTCCTACATCGCAACAACTCAGCAGCGGTTACACTCAATCATTGAATTTAGCTTTGTGAAAAAGAAATAAAGACATTTATTTTTCTACAAGTTTTTTTTTGCGTTTGTTTAACCGGAGCGGGGCGGAGCGCGCTGCCTGCGGAATGCATCAAATTGGTACTGTCGTCTTGTCTAGCTATTCTATAAAAGAATAAGATAACATGGGCGAACGGATCACAACTATAAGAGGGGTCCTAACGGAAAGAAACAACAACAAAAAAAAAACGAAAAATAAAACGTAAAGAATAAGAGTTTTCAGAACTGAAAAAACAAAAAACAAAAAAAGAAAAACAAACAAGCAAATACGTAAGAACAAGAGACTCAGAACTGAACGAAAAAAATAAATAGAAATTTGAAAACAAGCGTCCCGTGCATGACAAAAGAAGAATACACCAATAAAGCACTAAGGTAGGGGGCATTTAGTTCCCTACGTGTTCTGCTCGAAAAAACAAAAAACAAAAAAAAAAACACAGATATTTTTGCTCAGAATTTTTTCTTCTTTTGATTGGCTTATATTTTTTTATGTCTTTCTGTCGTTTTTCGTAACGATAACAATATTAATTGTGATTTTGAGTTTATATTATTTTGTTCATTCGTATAGAAGTTTAACAAAAATGGAGTCGCAGTTGATTTCAAACTTCGTTCAGGGACTGACATCAGAATTAAAATGGACGATTGGGTCGGTTACCAGTTTCATAAGAGGGAAGGCACTTTTGAGAAGAATAGTGTTGTTGGAAAACAGAGGCGATGGCGGCTATAGGAAGTGGGTGGAGGACATGGAGCTGTATTTTAGAGTGAACGGAGCAGCGGACGAGGAAAAATGTCAGATAGCTCTCTCGACAACAAAGGCCCGCTGAATAATGAAAACCTAGCATGGGCGGAGTTGAAGAGATCCCTAAAGGACTATTATGGAATCGTCCCAAACCCTAACAAGCATATAGTCGAATTAGCAAACGTAAGGCAGGATAGGCTAGAAGGGATACAGGACTATATGCAAAGAATAGTCGGATTAGCAGTATAGTGGGATAGACCAAGGTAGTGAACTAGTTAGAAAGCAGGTACTTGGATTTTTATAGAGGGTCTCAGGAAGTAAAAATGACTGTGATGAGAGACGAACCACGGGATCTTCAAGCGGCTTATCAAAAAGCCTTAGCTGAAGTAAAATGGAAGATCTAGCTCAATGCAAGCCAGGAGTATGGGGACGAGCCCATAGAGGTTTGTCACACGAGACGGCGGATTCCAGCTGACGCTATAGGTCCAGCCAGTCCCCTAAGATATGGAGACCAACATAACAGAGGGGATCAAGTAAAGAGTAGGGGCTCAATATATAAAACTAGGAAAAAGAGGAAGGCAGACAGATTATTAGGTGCTACTGCTGTGGCGAAGTTGGTCACATAGCAAGATTTTGCAGTAGGCGCATTCATGCAACGCCCGACGAGCGGAACAAGAACATACCGACGCACATAGTCGGTAATATAAGCGCATCAAATTCCGTTTTAATTAGAATAGAAGGGAAAAATTATAGGGTCCTGGTGGATACGGGAGCCGAAGTGTCAGTGATACACAGCAGTGTTTTTAAGGCACTTAGGCAGGGATCCGAACTACGCGATAAAAGGGTTAGTCTCAGAACAGCAAATGGGTCCCTATTAATTGTAGAAGGGATCGCTCGATTAAGAATAAGGATAGGGAGTCAGTCTAACCACCAGCAATTCTTTGTCGCAGAAAATCTGAACAGAAGCATAAGACTAGGACGCGACTGGCTTCAGAAAAATAGGGTTAGAATGTACTTCGATTTGGGAGCGATAAGAATAGGTGACGAGTATATGGCTCTGGAGGATGATGCCCATATTTCATCGACAGTTAGGCTAACACGTAAGGTTATATTAAACCCTCAGCATCTGCATACGTGCATGGTTCATGCAGGTTTTAAACAGGAGAAAGGTTCAGAATATGAAGTAGAAAAAATAAGTAGTGGTTTTGTTAGCAACCTTAGTGGTATATCAGTAGCTAATGCGGTAGTGAAAGTGGAAAGGTCTGGTAGGTTCCCGTTGTTGATAATAAACAACACAAACCAAACTGTCGCCCTACAAAGAGGCTGCAACATAGCCACGTGTAGTGCGGCTGGTAGCATTACAGAAATTACCATGCCGAAGGAAAATGGAAGCACAGCTTCGGAAAATAATCTAAAGGGAATAAAAGTACCTAAAGAGTTTAAGTTGGAAGTCGATAGGGTGTTGAAGCGGAATAAAGATTTATTCTTTACGGATGATAAAGACTTGGGCAGAACCGATACCGTGGAGATGCGTATCAAGGAGCCCATACGTAAATGTCCGTACCGAAGACCGCTAAAGCAAAAGAAAGTAGTAGATGTGACATTAGACTAGATGATACGGGCTGGAGTAATTGAAAGGTCGAATAGCCCGTGGAGTTTCCCGATAGTGTTAGTCGAAAAGAAAGATGGTACGAAAAGATTTAAAATCGTTGACACCCAGGTGCGTCGGGAGCCAGAACGGATTTATATAAACTAGACAGTTAGCTTGTCGCGAGTCAGAGTCAGTGAAGAAGAGCAGAGACGGCAGATACACGGTGCCTGACTTATAAGTCGCTCGCTGTCCCCTCCCCTATGTCCTACGTCGAACCAGCTCTCACTAATTACATGCAACCATTGAATTTAGCATTGTGAAAAAGAAATAATGACATTTATTTTCTACAAGTTTTTTGCGTCTGTTTTAACCGGAGAGCGCTGCGGAATGCATCATATGTGTATATATATGTGTATATATATTTATATATATATATGTATATATATGTGTATATATATGTGTATATATATATGTATATATATATGTATATATATGTGTATATATATATGTATATATATGTATATATATGTATGTATATATATGTATATATGTATGCATATATGCATATATATATGTATATATATATTGTCCCGATATTAAGATATATCAATATTGTATTAATTAAAAAAAAAAAACAAATAAATTCAATGGTAAAAATTCCAAGACGAGAAGGAGTTGAAATGAACAAATAGCAACGACGGCGGTAACTAGGAAGAAAAGAGAAACGCTGATATATTTAAAATTCTGAAAAAAAAAATGTATCCAGCGTCTCTTTCAGAAAAAGTTAACCGCTAAGAAATTAAAAACGCTAATCGATTGCAGACGGGAATCCAAAGGAAAAACACGTCTAAAACACGTCTAAGCAGGGCAGCTCCGCTGATATAAAAATGAACATCACGAGAAATACAAGAATTGTACATCATGTCCGTCAGCGTAAAATAAAGGTTGGTTCATCTTTCACTCTTTCCATTTGTCAATTGTAAAATCATATCGGATCGCTTTAAGAGAACTATTAACAATATGAAACACTCAGATTTCGCCAATTCTTGACAAAAAAGAAAAGTTAATCACACAAAAGAAAGAAAAAGCAAGCGATATAAACAAATGGCCAATCAACCAGAGTAACCTCCCATTAAAAGGAGAAATCAGTGATGGAAGGGGAACAACTCTGTAAACCTTTTTTTGGTTGAGAATCCGTTTTGATTCGTTATTGGTAGCTCAAAGAAAAAAAGATAAAACTTATGAACTTAAATATAGACTATCATCTCTTGAATTTTGTATATATTACCTGTTTGTTCTTTGGTTCTGTTCATTAAAATAAAACAAAGAAATATATAAAAATGAAATATATATACATGTTGAATTAATTATCTTTCAATGTTAAAAATATATGTCGAAACTTTTCTGACTTCCTATCTATTGCAGCGACAAACGGCCAATCGGTAAATGAACCTATCTATCCATCTGAGATTTATTTTATACAACACACAAGCCTATAGACCGTGTTTAAATCAGAGGAGAGAGCGGATAATTGTTATTCTCATTTAAATGCTTTTTTTTTTGCGGAGGAAGTCAATTAAATACGGACTGGCATGTAGCCCCATAGCAGACTTCCACGCGATCTGAGAAAACCCCAGAAGATGTATTAATTTATTTTTATTTCGGACTACTATTCTCATCTTTATTAGTTGTTGTTTTTCATCTTTTATTGGTTTGTTTATTCATAACGTTTCGGCCAACTAATTCCTCTGGCCTTCGTCAGGTGGTAACCGCGATGGATAGGAACTTCGAATCTCCTAACTGCATTCTCAGCCATCACTGCCATCCGTAGATGTTGTCGTCTCTGACGAAGGTCAGAGGAATTAGTTGGCCGAAACGTTGTGAATAAACAAACCAATAAAAGATGAAAAACAACAGCTAATAAAGATGAGACTAATAGTCCGAAATAAAAATGAATTAATATATATAATGCTCATCTCAAAAATGAATTCCAATTAAGGAATAATATATATACCAATCGGTACGGACCCGACTATGGAAGATCAGATAATAAATAAAGGTGGATTTATAAGATCAAAGAATCCAACCTTGATCGCCCTTTGGGGCCCGTGGCGCAGTTGATAGAGACGTTGAATCTCTACAGTCCCAGATGAACATTATCTGAAGATAGCGGTTTCAATCCCACCCAAAGCGTGCCAGAGGGTTACTTGGCCAAAAATGTGGTGAGACGACAACAACTATGGATGGCAGTGATGGCTGCGAATGCAGTTAGGAGATTCGAAGTTCCTATCCATCGCGGTTACCACCTGACGAAGACCAGAGGAATTAGTTGGCCGAAACGTTGTGAATAAACAAACCAATAAAAGATGAAAAACAACAACTAATAAAGATGAGAATAGTAGTCCGAAATAAAAATAAATTAATATATATAATGCTCATCTCAAAAATGAATTCCAATTAAGAAATAATATATATAACCAGAAGATGTATATATGTATATATATATATGTATATATATATATATATATATATGTGTATATATATATATATATATATATATATATATATATATATATATATATATATATATTTACCAATCCAGAAAAGAGTGTATCCTGATGACACCTCTGTCATTTGATCTTCTCCTGAGAGACGGGTCTCTGACAGAGCAGCAATATCTATATCAAGTCTCCGTAGCTCTGCGGTGACAAGCACTTTTCTGCGCTCTGGGCGGTTGGATGGCGCTTTATCAAGAAAAGTGCATACATTTCAACAGCATAAATTGAACTTTACTCCTTTTTGGAGATACATTTTTGTTTTCTTCCGCAGGAAACTAACCAGTCATAGTATGACAGACAATTTTTAGTGCACCTTTTTTAGCACTTTCCCAAGACATTGCATGAGCAATGCTCTCCCTGAATAAGACTGCTCAGTCACAGGGGCCCCCACCGGAGTTGGCCTCTGTCATGTGAAGACACAACAATGTTAAGATAGGGTTCCTGTTGCTCCTGTGCAAATTTGTGACTGTACCTCCAACTGGTCAAGTCTGTACACGTTGCCACTCCTCCATCGCCATAGGATGAATAGAAATAAACGACAGATAAGATAGAAAAAGATAAAAGATAAAAGTAACACCTGTACATCGTTGTATTAAAGTGACAAGCGCTTATCCCACAAGGCAGTGGGGATTCAGTTTTCTGGCACTGAACACTCGATCGATAGCCTACCACAATGTGATATCATATTCAGAATGGATCGTTTGCCTAATCTGATTGATTTGTGGTATCGCACAAATCAACAGTGGCAAGGCACCTGGTTTGGATGATGTTCTGGTGGAGCTTCTTAAGATTGGAGGTGCGAATATTGCTAATGCTATCCTTGGTTTTGTTGAGGAAATCTGGGAAGGTGCTCCTGTTCCACAGGATTGGATTGATGGTGTCTTAGTGACTCTGTTTAAAGGAAAGGGACAGAAAAATGTTTGTGACCACTACCGTGGGATTATGCTTTTGGAAGCTGTTGGGAAAATTCTCACATGACTTCTATTAAACAGGTTACTGGAGGATGTTTCTCATAATGCTATTCCAGAGTCACAAAGTGGCTTTAGGTCTGGCAGAGGAACTATGGATATGATTTTTTCAGCCTGGCAAATCTAGGAGAAATGCATTGAACAACAGATACTACTGTATCAAGTGTTTATGGATCTAACCAAAGTATTTGACACCGTTAACAGGGATGCTCTCTGGTTAATATTAGAGAAAGTAAGGTGTCCTCAAACCTTTGTTATAATATTCAAGAAACTGCACAGGGACATGAAAGCTCAAGTCTCATTTAACAGAAAATTGTCTGATGAAATCCCAGTTAACAATGGTGTCAAACAAGGTGATATTCCTGCCCCTACTCTTTTCTCTATATATTTTTCTGCTCTACTTGCTCATGTGTTTCGAGATTGCGATAGAGGTGTCGTGTTAAAGTTTCGAACCACAAATCGCATTTTTAATCTTAGAAAATTTAATACCAGAACAAAGCTGCATCATGTCTTGGTCAAGGAGTTACTGTATGCAGATGATGCTGTTTTTTGTCGCACACTGAAACTGATTCCTGCACTGCTTTTGGTCTGAGGATCAGTCTGTCTAAAACAAGGGTGATGTTCGCTCCTGCACCAGGCCAGTCATACGTGGAGCCGAACATCAGGATCTGTGCTGCTAGACTGGGAGTGGTTGACTCATTTGTGTACCTTGGTAGTTCTCTTTTGAGGGATATCTGTCTCGACACTGAAATCCGCAGACGAATTCAGAAGGCATCTGTAGCTTTTTGAAGGTTGGAGAATAGAATGTGGGCTGATCGTGGCATCACAGACAAGACTAAGATCTGCGTCTACAAGACCTGTGTGCTAACCATACTGTTGTATTCATCGGAGGCATGGACATGGCATCAAAGGCACATTAAATGGCTTGAGCGATTTACCAAAAATGCTTGAGATGTATCTTAAACATCAAGTGGCAAGCACTAGTATCCGATACTGAAGTCATTCTGAGAGCATGTTGCTCTAGTGCTGAGACCCTTGTAATCAGATCTCACATGCGTTGGGTGGGTAACTTGGTTTGAATGAAAGATTGTAGGCTGCCAAAACAAATTTTTTTACGGGGAGCTGGAAAATGGAAAGCGCCCTCAACACAAGCCTAGGAAGAGGTTCAGGGACTCTACAAAAAGTGATTTGAAAGTCTTACAAATCAACATCGACACATGGGAAGAACTTACTCTGCAAAGGGTGAAGTGGCGAAAGCTTGTACGTGAAAGTTGTAATGCTCTAGAGAAAAGAAAGCAGGCCCACAGCAACCTGAAGCGAGAGCTTTGCAAAGGTTTAATTGATAGTCTTAACCATGGCACACAGAGCTGGAAATGCGACACTTATGAACGAGTACTTTTCTCAAAAGCTGGCTATGTCAACCACCTAAGTCGCACAAAACTTCTGTTTAGGTCAACCTATTAGTCCGAACCTAGCGATCTGTTTAGCATGCAGCAAAGTTTGCAAATCTACTGCTGGCCTGAGAAGACATGTGATTGTTCATAGGAATACCCGTCCACCTCCAGAGGAAGTCAACTCAATGCAAATTGCTAAATTTGTATGTCACATCTGCTTCAAGATGTGCAACTCTGCACCGGGAGTGCAGAGTCATCTGAGATGGCATGGACGACAAGATTGGGAGAACTCAATGTGACGGCGATTATCTGGAAAGATGCAGCAACAGTCAGATATGTATATATATATGTATATATATATATGTATATATATGTATATATGTACATATATATATATATGTATATATATATGTATATATATATGTATGTATGTATGTATATATATATGTATATATATGTATATATATGTACATATATGTATATATATGTACGAGGGGCGTGCAATAAGTAATGCCCCTGACCCACTTCTAGTTGTCTGCTCTAGCTAAAATTTTGCATGTGCAATGATTTATATCTCTACAGATTATGTGGCAAATTACAGCTCTGAACTAATTATCGTTTCTGTTTTACAGGTGTTTGAACTGAGTCAGGTGTGAAATGGAGCCTGTTGAATGTCGAGCAGTGATCTGGTTTTTGTATTTGAAAAGACGCACACCACAGGAGACTTTTGATGAAATGAAAGAAACTTATAGTGAAAATGCCCCATCATATCACCTTGTAAAACGCCAAGATATCAAAATTAGTACAGGGTCTGTGGAAACTATCATTCATAACCATTTGCATATGCATAAGGTGTCTGCCAGATGGATTCCCAGGTTGCTCACACCATTCCAGAAGCGAGAACGCATTGGGTGCTCGAGGATGAATTTGGAGATGTGCCAAGAAGATGAGTCAAAGTTTTTCAAAAGACTGATTACACAGGATCAAACCTGGGTTCATCACTATGATCCGGAGACCAAACCCCAGTCAATGCAGTGGAAGCACTTATACTCACTACCTCCAAAGGAGGCAAGGGTGCAGCCCTCCTCTGGCAAGGTCTTGCTCACAGTCTTCTGGGACCAGGACAGAGTAGTGATGACATATTTCCTGGCAAAGGGTACCACAATTAAAGGAGCTTATTATGCTTCTGTTTTCAGGAAATTAAGGGAAGCTATCAAAATCAAGAGGCGGGGCAAGATCAGCAAAGGTACTCTCCTCCTGCAGGACAACACTCCGGTTCACAACTCACATGTCGCCAGATCAGAAGCACGGACGTGTGGTTATGAAACTCCCCATCCTCCCTATTCTCCTGACCTTGCACCCTCTGACTTTCACCTCTTCCCAGCCATGAAGTTGTTTTTGAAAGGAAAGCGTTTCCCAGATGATGCAACCATGATTTCTGAAGTCACATTGCTGGGGTGTTCTACAAAAACGGTCTCCAGAGCTGCCTTAAACAATGGGAGAAATGCATAAATCTGGGTACTTCCTATGCAGAGAAAGACTAATAACTGTGCACAGTTTCGTTGATCTACTGCTAAGTGAAGGGGGTCAGGGGCATTACTTATTGCACACCCCTCGTATATGTTTATATGCATATATATATGTATATATATGTACGATGTTGTATATATGTATATCCATATGTATATATATATATGTATATGTGTATATACATATATATATGTCTATATAT